>NW_028277098.1:2424242-2727272 GCF_059951505.1 Python bivittatus
TTCATTATATGTGAGTATATTATCTGTATGTATAACAAAAGGCATCTGTCTACGTTATTTTTTGGATAAAAAAAATATGTAAGAGTCAGTTGAGAGTTATCTTAGATGTTTAGCACAGTAGAAACTGAAATGAGCTGAACATTTTCTGCAGATTTCTGTTAATATTTATTTGACCTGCCTCTGCCTATTCTCATCCATGTTGAGAATACAAGTATGCTTTGAAATAATTGCTAATAACTTAGATATGTAGTATCAAAAAAAGCAATTATTTGCAACCGCTACTTTTTTCTCTGGGTTGCTGGATTTTTTTCAGATGAATGTTTTCTGCCTGGGGCAGCTATATTGTTAAGACAGCCTTATTAAGGCAGGTTGAGCCAGCTGCTGAGCTAAACAACATTAAGTTTTTCATACATGTTCATAAGTTTAAAAATTGTATTTTCAGTGACAGAAACAAAGCTAGTTTGACCTTTACATGGTACATAGCAGATGCTAGGTGATCTTTGTAGTATGGCTAAACACATAGAAATATATTTTAAAACTGACTTTTTGGACCTTGTTGTCCAAAGTATTTATTTAGTTACCTTTTTTCCTTGAAGTCAAAATTTAATAGTTAAGCAGATAATTTTTAAGACATCAGAGTTCTGCTGCAATGTTCTTTTTGCAACATTTATTGATACTTTTATTAATATCATTTTTTCTTACAGGCCCTGATACATATGTTAGAAGTATTAACGGGTTGTGTGCAACACATTTGTACTACACAGGAGATGGTACCCTTAGAACATGTCTATAGTCTTCCATCTTCTGTTCTTCATGTAATCAAGAACACATTTATACACTGCAAGGTTAGTGAAGTTATGTACTCAACAGATTTTTAAAATGAGCTGACAGACAAGAAACTGGTGAGGCGAGTTAATACTAAAGCCACCTTTGGTTTTTAAGAACTGAAGTTGCAAAATTAACAGGAACAGATTATATGATAGAATTGATTTTATTGTTGTAACCATACATGGTAAAAAATAAAATAACTGTGTCTAAAGTACAAAGAAAAAAATAAATATACAGTATATGTGAAAAATCAGTTTTGAAAGGTGACCAATTAATTTTAAAAATAAAATAATAAATAATTGATTTCAGTTGTGCTTTTACATATGCCTTTCCTTCTATTGCCAGAAGTGAAATTAAGATTATTGCAGACCAGCATCTTCATCCTCATTACATTTTAAATGTAATTTATCATGAAACCTCAGTGCAATATAAATCAAAATATAATACAAGAATATTAGAGTATAGAAGGGTGTAAACCACTTTAAATTTTACCCATTTTTAACTCAGAGAAGGCTTTTTTGATGTCACCAAAAGTATTCTAATCTTGAATGAGACATGTTTTAAGCTCGAAGCAGTTCCAATTCAAAGTGTTTTTATGTTGCTAAGAAAATATTTGATTTTACTATAAAATAACACATGTGCTTGTGTGCTTTGAAAGCAGTACTGAGAAAGTTGGTTTGTAATTTAGTTTGATAATAGTGTTCTGCACACTGATATCTTTCTTACAAAAATTCTCCTGGACTGTCTCATATTTTGTTGAGTAACAGCTGCAGATAATATGAAAGATGAAATGATCTGGATTATTAATTAATTGAATAGATGCTTCCAAGTTCCTTGGCCCATATAAACTGTTGATGTAGTAATCTAATCATTTTATTTTTGTTTTTCTATTTTGCTACAGAACAGTGAATCTTTATATGCTGAGTGTCTCCATGTGGTTTCTGATTTACTTCAGTCTTTGTTTAAGGGGGCCTATAGTTTGCAAAAACAGCTTATGATGCTGCTTGATATTTTGTCTGTAAATTCCTGTGCTACTGAAGACAGTATAACAATTATGGCATCAGGTGTGTATTTTTAAATAGATCTCACTTTATTGGTACAAGGCACTGAATCTCCAAATTCTCTTCCTTTTTATGAACATTGATGTTTAAAGAAAGATAATTTTATAAAAGTAATAGAAAGTCTTCATTGACTATATATTCAATTTAGCCATCTATTGTGTTAAATATTGAATTTTTCTTGCAGTTAATTTTTATATTTATTTCCTCTATAGTGATTCACACTATGCTGGAGATCTGCTCTGCTATTTCCAGCATAGATCATGCACTTCATGCAAACACGTGGAAGTTTATAATCAGGTATATATTAAGCTATCAGTGTTATTAGTAATGTTATCTAAAGTTTGGAATGGGATAGAATAGGATAGGACAGGATAGGATTGGATGTTATTCTCAAAACTTCAGTTTGTAACAAGTAAAATACCCCAACCCAACACAAATTACCAAGAAAAAAGTTAAAAGATATTATTTCAAAACAATACAAAACCAGAAGCAATGTAACTAATCTCAGTCTTTTAATACAACAAAAGCAAAGCTACAATTTAGCCAGAATAGAAAGGCACCTCTTTCTTATTTTGATAGACAGGAAGATGAAAATAAGCATGGTAGGTAAGAACATAAGAACAGCATAATCAGGCAAAGAGCCATTTCCATCCAGCATTCTGTATCTTGCAGTGGCAAACCAGGAACCTTGGGAGTATTCAATAGCAGGAGATGCAGACATACCTTCTCTCTCCCTTGTTCCACTGCAGCTGGTACATAGAGGCTTGCTTTCTCCAACCAGGAGGGCTACTGAGTCTTCAAGATTTGATAGTCCTCCATGAATTTATCTAGGACTCTTTTAAAGCCATCCAAGTTAGTGGCTATTATCAGATCCTGTGGTAATTAATTCCACAGGTAAGTTATGAGTTTGAGTGTAGAAGTACTTTCTTTTGTCTGTTCTAAATCTCTTTCCTACCTAGCAATCTAAATTTAACTTCCAGGATTGACCGACTAATCATAAGGTTCTTCAACTTACAATTCATATATATGGCTTCTGTTCCTGTTCAGTAGTGTATTCAGAATGTTCTAAAACTTAGGATTTGGGGCAGGAGGTATGTCCATTTTGTAGTATGCATTATGTATGGGTAGGGCTTTTACCACTTCTGACTGCTGGAAGGATCATGGATTGTTATTCTAGGATCATTATTCAGCATTCTCTGTCTCTGGTGATCTCACGTGATTAAATTTTAGAACCTGTAAGGGTGCTTTTTAAGAATAACAAAACTGTGGCAATAAGTTCTGACTCATGATCCCCAGAGAAGACTGTGTGGTATGTCCACGTTGTCAAGCTTGTTCCAAGCAGGCTTGCTGTAACTCCATGACTTCCAAACATCTCTGAGAACAGGCTCCAGCTGCAGTGGACTTTGGGGGAGAATCACATCTATACAAGCCCGCCAAATTTGTAGAATGTGAGTCCCATTTCTGGATGTCACAGTTTGATCAGTCTTGATGAAGGGTCAGAAAATGCCACCTGCATTCTTCTAGTCAGGAGCATTGTCCCTTCAGCATCTGGTAGATCACTCAACATGAATCTCCGGAATCAGGGCATTTAGTCACAAGTGTAGGCCTGAAGTACAAAAAGAAAAAAAAAATCTAAGTCAGATCCTTTTTTTCAGTTCCTCTAGTATTGTCTGCATCAATAGTGACAGACACTGTGTCTCCCTTTGTCCCAGGGCCTCCTTTCTTCTGCATGTGTGGTTTGAGGAGAAGTGCTGATTTTACATTCTGGTTTTCAGAGTGTCAGTGCTTACTAGGACTGTGAAGCTATTTTTCCCAGGCTTGTGTGGCTGCCCTTTGCAGCTGGGCATGATTCAAAGGAAAGAGTGTTGGGTTTATGGTCTTCCCAATAAGGTACTATGTGCCATACCCACACTTGCTCCAAATCACATTTTGACCTTCAAATCCTAGGACTTATCCCCTGAGTTCATTGTTAGAGAGAATGGTGCCTAAGTACTTGTTCTACTATCTGATTATCATTTAAGAACCGTTGAATGTTTGTCTTTGCCAGGCAGAGTCTCAAGCACAAATCCTTAATAAAGGACAGTTTGAAACATTCTGATATCTTTAGTAGCCTTTGTGAGGACATCTTGTTTTCTTTCGAGTCTTGCTTGCAGCTGGCTGAACAAATGAAGCTGTCTGGAACGCAGGTGAATAGATTATTAATAGCACATTCTTCCTTAATCTGAGGCTCCCCAAATGGGTTGGGAGGAAAGGTATCAAGTCCCAGCTAGTGTGGCTGCTAACCTTAATGTGGTGCTGTAAAGCAGTGGCTTAGCAGAGACTTCATGAAAAAAATTATGTAGGTTTCTTAAATTGAGCATAACATAGTCTGGCATACAAATTATAATTTTTTCAGACTGGCCATAAGATGCCTGACATATAATGGAAGCAAAGAACATGTTAAAAATCAGCCTCTTCTGTTTTCAGAATCCTTAAGTACATGTATCAGATTATTAAATTCATGCAACTAAAAGGGGCACATTAGTAGCTGTAGCACAACTTTTATAATATAGCCAGGTCTTCCTCCTCCACCTTCTTCTGAACATGTTGCATTGTCATTATGCATGTACATCGTGATTAGTAGGCCCAAATGTTGCTTTGGTACGCTGAATTGGCTTGTCCAAGGGAGTGGGAATGGGATAACTTAAACTTAGATAATTTTTCTACGACATTATTAATGCTGTACTTTTGAGGTATTCTATTTATTTTCTTTTGAATAGGAGATTATTGATTACAAGATATTCCAGAGAACAATCAAACTCTGTAGATTCTTTGCCAATTCTCTAATGCACTACACCAAGGTAAGAGTTTGCAACTGGCTTAATTTTATTAATATTAATTTAGTGTTCTTACTAATGGTGATGCCATGCAGTTGTTACCCAAAGCTACAAATGAATATGGCTAAGCTTCAGATAGTTTCTGATGTGTCCATTACTAAAAATCCTTTCCATTCTTTTTCTCTAAATCTTTTATTTGAAATGAAGATTTTACAGTTTCAACAAAACATTATCTGACATTACATGTTTGATAAAATCAGTAATTACATTTTTTTTCCTAAGAAGGCTATAGCTTTTCTTTGAGCATATATACAAAGAAAAGCTGACTTAATCTTTGACAAAGGGCTGTAATGCTTACATGCAATACTTTAGTAACATCTGCATCAACTTGTTTGGATTTGAAATATGAATAAAATTAGCTGATTTTTCAAATTATTTAATTAGATTGCTAACTTTAAATTTAAAGGGATTTCCTTTTAATTGTTAATATATAAAGGTATTTAAGGTTTATCCATCTATCAGATTAATGAAGCTAGAAATTAAGTTTCTGTGTCCCCTAGAAAAGTCTGGGGAAAATAAAAAGAATGATGATGATGATATCTAGCCAGTAGCCCAATAAATCATAAAGTCTTCTGTGCTTCTTAGTGGATCCAAGTCTCCTAGGTTTTTACAGCCATAGAACCCAGGAGATACCATGTGCAAAGCCCCTCCATGTGATCATGAGCTCTGCTTTTTATGGGTGATTAATTACACAATTTATTTCTATTCTTCTGGAAAATAAGTTTTTTCTCCAAACTGTTTTTATAATGCATTAAAAGAATTATAATCGGAGCCCAGCTTACAGCTTCATACAGTGTATTATTCTGAAGCTTTCTATATGCAACAGGGCATATTTCAGAATGAATTATCACAGGGTTTAATTAATTAATTAATTAATTTTATATGCCACCCATCTCCCCCAACAAGCAAACATCTATGCTTCTACATTCTGAAGTAATTTTATTTTTAATTTGTGTATAACTTAAATATATGTAGATGCTTAGGAGCTATTCATTGAATGGTAGTAAGGTATTTTTGATACAGTAGTTGTATCTTAAATGGAGAGAGATGAATAAGCCTTTCACATACATTTACTTTCCTTCTCACTTTGAGGCCTAACTGATTAAACTAGACAGTTTCTGATTAAGTACAGCTTCTTTTTTCAGCAATTTGAAAACAATTTTAACAGAGAAATTTCAAGTTAATTTCTAATTTGATAGTTCAAGGAAAAAAACAGTATTTGTAAAAAATGATTGCCCAAACTGCTTTGGTATCTTTATGTAGTTTTGTATTATTTGTTTTGTAGTACAAATGATGTCTAAAATTTAGGATTATGCTTCTTTTGATTGTATTAGGGCTCTCTTTTTCTAAGCCAATATGTTTTAATTGTAATAAAATCCAGTTACATATTTCCAGTTTCTATATTTCCAGTTTCTTCTGGAAATATATACCTTTCAGAAAGGGAAATTTAGAATTTGATAGACATTTTAAATTTAATATATTTGAAAGTCTCTGTAATAATTAAGGAACATACTACATATTTGTATCATTTATTCTTGTGCTAGATGTAAAATGGTGGAACAATTATCTAAGTAAGATTCCAGTGTTAAAGTAATTGGCAGTCTTTTTTTTCCCGTAAACACATTCCTGAACTGGGTATGAATGTTTGTTGGTATCAGGCAAATACATTCCTATTTCTAGGATATAGTGGCATCCACAGGATGTTGCTGCTTTTATCAGAATGATGAAAGCAGTGTTGTGCTGCCAGCTCTATCTCTATTTTGCACATGCATGCAATATCATGGATCATGTGCAAAAGGGATGCAATGCCACAATGCTGCGTTCGTCTGTTTGGTTTCCCTTGCTCCTCCTTCCTCCCCTGGGATGTCTCTGCTAAGTTAAGAACTGCTGGTCATGTCAGAACCTCAGACTAAAACAGCAATTGCCCAATTCTTAATTGCTCCTTTTTGGCTCCTCCTCACAATGGGAGCAACTGATAGACAGCAGAACCTCCTTGCATGGTTTGTTCAGTGTCATGTACTAACTCATAGCATCTGTCAGTTGAAAGTTAATCTTTACATGTTAAGAGTCTTCCCTTTGTGGTGGAGGGACAATTAACAATATGGTGCATGTTCTCATTTATAAAGATGCCTGACTATATTTTAAAGCTCACTTTTTAACTGTTTAGGCCATTCAGATCTATTTTACATTCAGTTGCTTTAAGCTGACAGATATGACTCAGTTTCTTTGAATGTAGCCAAATGCTGGTTTACTGTTTGTAAAATTTGCCATGACCTAACCACATCAACCATACAGCTACTTCTGTTTTATTTATTCATTTAACTTTGTATATTTTAAACATTTATTATGTTTTTAGTGGAACTAAATGAGTGCCATAAAGTATGTTCTGTACTAGTATTGGGGGGAAGGGAGGCAAGATTCAAAACGTGCATTGTGTTAGCATAGTGCAAATGCCATGACTTTGTACTTGCATTTGACATCAGGATGTCTGTTGTGCCAGTTGGTAATTCTGGTTTGTTCTCTACCTAACAAGCCAGCACTAGAAACCAAAAACATTTCAAGGCTTCCAGTTCTAACTTGTTGAGAGAGGAGTAAGTCAGAATTCCTAGTTAGCATGTTGTGCTAAACAAATTATACAACAAACTTCCATGATCAGTTCAGCTGTTACTTTAGGTAGTATACTAACTTTAGGATCCTATTAAATGTTCACCCTAAAGGTAGTATTCCATGTAGTGCCTCTAAATCAGCAAAAATACTTCTTCATGGAAATAGTCTGAACTGCAGTGCAACCTAAGTAACACTAACTGTATTGGCAAACGTATTGTTAACCCCATTTCTAGATTTTAAAATGGCTGCCAGGAGATCTTGCATATCACATCGCCCCAACACTGAATGCAGTCCTGTCCTTTACAGAGATGCTGCCAAACCACAATGACAGTGACTGGGCCATATGCACCAACAAGCTGCTCAGTTACATAAAAGCAAACTTCACCAGATTTCTTGCTTAATTTAATGTGCAAGTCTGTTGCCCTGCAGAACTGTGTGTAACCTCAAGGTTATACAAGATAATAAAAGTTCAAATGCATAGTTTTGAATCAGTGTATTCTTTATAATTAATCATGATAATATTTGATTCATATTCTGTCTTCTTACTTAAGTATTCAAGGCAGCTAACCAAATTAAAAATACAAACAGTAAAAATAAAAACATTAATTCACATTAATTCATAAATTAATCAAATAAAACCCGGGCACAAGAGAGAGTAAGGGCAAGACACAATTTCTGAGGTAATGCAGCCCACAACTTGGGAGAAATGCAGGAGAAGGCCATCTCCTGTGTACTAGAGAAATGGGCCTCTGAGAGGAAAGACATCTTCAGAACAGCCTGTCCTGCATATTTTAGTATCCAGCTAGATATATGAGAGAAACAGTTCCCTTAGGTAGCCAGGCCGTAAGACTGTTGGGTTTTTAAAAGTTAACATTAACACTCTAAACAATACTTGGAAAGCAGTGAGTAACCAGGGTAGATCTTTCAGTATAGGAATCTTTGATTCTTGTATCTTGTGCTAGTTTATGCCACGTTTTGAGCCAGTTGAACTTTGCAGTACTTTTCAAGGCTGGCTCTAAGTAGTATACATTGCAACAGCTGAGATGGAATGTGATCAAGTTGTGGATAACGTTTACCAAATTTGAATGACTCAAGAAGTAGCTTACTAGACATAATTGTACAAATAGGTTTCTCATCACAGGTGCCAGCACAGCTGAGGATCAAGGAGCATTCCCAGTCTGTAGACTTGGTCTTCTAGAGGGAGCAGAACCCTATCCAGACTCTCAGCCTTTGAATCCAGTTTACTGTTGTTCAGGATCCTCTCTGTCTGATTTTTTTTTTTTTTTTGGCATTTGTATTTAACATTGTTTGCTTTTTAGGAGTTCACTTCATTCCTGGTGGATTCTTGCTATCAGCTTCATCAGACATATCTTCAAATATACAGGTAAATGAAACATAGCTAGTAACTAACTTGATTTTACTGTAGAATGCTCCCTCCATCAGTGTTTTTTGTGCTTGAATTTGAAACTAATTTGAAAGCCATTTTCCTGGAATGATTTTCAAATTTGGAATTACAAAACTCTTATCCTGGCATTTTTGGTATCAAGAAATGAGCCACATAAAGTCCAGTGCTGAGTATGCTGAATGAGTTTGTAATGGCGTTGCTGTCTTATGGATTACAATAAGAGAAAAGATAATCTCCTGCTTTCCCAAATTGTATGCCTTACATATGTGTTGGCTTGTAACATCCATGATAACTAGCCGCCATAGCCAGTATGGAATTTAAAAATGTTAAATTGTTTCCCTATAAGCCAGATATTTTTTTCCAGAGGATCTCTGGTTCTGATAGCAACAGCATCTCCAGACAAAAAACATTCTACTGTTTCTCTGCTGTTCCTCAGATTTAACTGTTAAATTAACTGTTAAATTAACTAAGTTCCAGGAAAAAATTCTTTGCTGCCAGTTTTGGAGTCTTTGGGATGTATATTACTCCATTAGATAACAGGTAGCTGAAAAACACGTAGCAAACACATTGATCACTAGTAGAGAGAATGCTAGCTGGTATGGTTAGGATTGGCTGGAAAGGGCCAAAGTTTTATATTATTCAGAACTGGAACAGAACTTAAAGTAGACCAAAGACAGAGAAGCTCAAAATGTTTATATAGTATGTATTAATGCCCTCCCACATATTAGTATTTCACATACACAAATCATTTTTATCACATTTCTGTCTACCACCTAGCCAGGTTTAAACCAATTTAGGATCTTTGTCCTCTGTAGGCACACCAACAAACTGCAATTTACCCCATAGCAAGAGGAATGGGTGGCCAGCCATGATGTATTGAAATGAAAGCTGCTGGGAGATGTTAGTTGCTAGGTACATCATTGAAGAGAAAGCTGAATAAAGAGAGGTGAAAAGCTGAATGAATAGCTGAATTAGCTAGCTCTTTTTCCACTTATCCAGAATAACGTGCTGGATTCTAACAGCAGTTTTCAGTCAGTCAAATCTGGACATTATTACAGTTTTTATTCCTTTTTTGGAAGGAAGACATTGGGGCATATTGTTTTCTTCTGATATCTGGAATATTATCTTCAGGTACTAGTTCTACAATAATTTCATCCATGAGAATGAGCCATTTGGCTACTGATTGCGGGGTCTCCTTTCCCATAACCTCTGGTGTGGAATACATTATTTCCTGTTCCTTTTCATTCTAGCATGTCCTCTTTCATTGGTCATGTTTACAAATGAATGGATATTCTGGCATGATTTTCCATCAACCTGATCATTAGTCATGTGATAAACACCTACTGACTGTGTTCTGAGAGCTACAGACTTTTTGCTCAAACATGGATCCTTTTAGGTTTAGTCAACCTTCATATTTCTTGCAGCTCCTGCCCATTTAATTATATTAATAGACTTCTACTGGATTTTTTTTTACCTTGGTGGTGGAACCTAACTTACAATGTTTTGGATGAGATGAATGTGAAGGTAAAGGCACATATATAGGACTTTATGGGGATTTGAACAACATGGGAAAAAGAAAGAAATGACATGCCACCAACCTGGGCTCTCTCCCCTTACTGAAGTCAACTAAACAACCAAAGATAGAAGAACACTTTACATAAATATAAATTTATGGCATATTTATAACATAAAATATTTGTAACCTTAACTTATAGAAACCATATAGTACCTTCTCTGAAATGTTAACTTTATAGGGTTTCGTCCTTTTATACATGTATGTAACTTTTCATATTTTGTTCTTGTGATAGTTCAGGTTCCATTCAAAGGGGTTAAGTCCGGAAAACAGCATGTAAGGCAAATGATTGCTCTTTTTAAGATTTCAGTCTAATCAGAAAAAAAGCTTTTTAAATTTAATATTGCATATTCTAGTTACCATTTCATGTATACTTCATAGTAATGAATAAGTATGATGTGAATTAGACTGGAAATATTCTTAATGTGTGCCAAGACAATTATAAATGAGAACAACTTCAGCATTTACTTGAATACAAACTTTTTAAAAATTTGATGTTCAGTCTTTTCTTTGTTATTGATGTTGTTCAAGACTGCAAATTCCCTCCTGTTATTAGCAGAAATCTATTTATCTATTCTCTCCTGTCGGTTGATCACCACTGTGAAATTCTGCACTGGACTTCTTTATGTTGAGGCAGCTTCTTAATTAAAAAAATATTGAGCAAGATGCTTCAGACTGTGATGGGAATCCAACATCAGTATCGCTCCTAGATGAAACTAAAATGGAGGAGGGAGTGCTTTGTACATCATCTTGAAGGGTTATAAAGAAAAGGGATATAAACAAAGGTTTAGATCTTTTATGGTATGGAAAGGAGCCATCTGATTCCTGGACTAATGGATTCCTCAACTGTTTAATCCTCACATAAAATTTAATTTCTACATGAAATCATGGGGGATTGCAGTTGAGTATCTTCTGTATGCCAAATCAAAACAAGAAAGAATTCATTAATGATCAGAAAGTGCTGAATTTATAGGAGGAGCCATTTTAGTCTGCAGGAGTGAATAATCAGAAATAGTTTGGTAATACCTTTTAAGATTATTTTTTTTATAAGGCATAAGCTTTCGTGAATTACCTCACTTTTCCTCCTTGGCTTATCTGAGCACGTTTAAATCCTACGTCAATAAGCCCCTCCATACATCTGTCAAAATGAGCTGCAGTTCACAAAAGCTTATGCCTTATAGTACATTTGTTAGTCTTAAAAAGGTGCTACTAGTGTTTCTGAAGTGCTAAATCTAACCTTTGAACTTCTAATCAGTTGGGAACAGGATATTTGAAAATCTGCTTCCTTCATGCTCACCAATTTACACGCCGTGGCTGGGCTTGCTCTGTGCCCTGTTGGCTTTCAAAGTGTGTTTGTGAGAAGTGGAACTGAGCTGTAGTTGCAGTATTAAGTTCTATATCACTCTCGAGAGGTATGTCTCATTCTGTCTTGTACAAGAATGGTTTGAGGCACACCTGTCACGACTGAGAAGTCCATGTCTCTTATCATCACTAATCTTTCCTCCCAAGGAGCAGTGGATCTTCAGTTGTCCTTCAAAACATCTGGTTATTAGCCTTTCGTGAGTTTTGACCAGCAATTTGAATTATGCCCAGACAAGGGCCAAACCTAGTGTATTTATTTAAAAAGTGGCTATTTCCATACATTTGTTTTCAGTCCATTATTGTAATCTAAGCAATTTATTACCAGTGGATAGATATTTCTGTGACCAGGATATCTCTGTTTAGGAGAAGTTGCAGTTGAGTTTTAATCTAAGTCTCTAAGGCCACCTGATCATCCAGCAATGACATTTAGCCTATTTGTAAATGGCTCAGCTTTGTACTATTTTGAATTCTAAAAAATTATTTTTAATATTATACCTCAGTAGTTAGTGGCATATTAAGTACAGTATAAGAAATGAAAGTTGCATAATACATACAGTAATGAGACATTCTGCATTCTTTTTCAACAGTAAGTTTCCACCGAGTCTTCATGCTCTGGTGATTTCTGAGGCTCATCAGGATGAAATAGCCAGGGGATTCCTAATGTCACTGGATTCTCTCCTCCTCCCATTGCTTCCCTTTAGGCCTTTCCTAGAAGTCGTGTTAAGTAAAACTTTAGGTAGGTTTAAAAGTCCCGAATGTGCTCCAGTGCATTAGTTTGCAGCAGAGAAATGTTACTGTATATACAAAGACCCTTTTTCCTTACTAGTTTATCGTAGAGTATAGGCTCACCGCAACAGTATTGCATGCATTTTCAAATCAGATGTTGACATAATCTGATCAGTTCAAGTTCTTTTATTTTCTTATCATAGCTAATGGGATTTTCAGACAAAAACAAAGGAGGGAATATGTCAGCTGCATTTGATTTCATTACTTTTTTAGGTACATCGTAGCTCAAGCATGAGTAACCCTGATTGGTTCTAAGTTTTCAAACTGTTAATTAGAACTGAGACTAAATACCAAAGCGGGAAAGAAGAAAAGATGCAGTTTAAACTTTTGGAAAACCAACAGCAAGTATTTTAAAAAGATGGGATTCCTTGTAAGATAGTTTAGGTTGTCATTAGAAATTTCAGTTCCATGCTTTTTAGATGCACTATGGTTAGGTGTAAATTTTTGCATGTGGATTTGTGAGGCCTATCAAACATGAGAACTCAATAGAAATTATTTATTTATTTGCTTTCTTATTTATTTAACCAAAAGGCATGTGCTGTCTATTTTTCCAAACTTCAGCTCTCTCTCCTGAGCTGTATTTTCCACAGTGTCAGCTGCTTCTTTCTATAATGGACGTGTTACCATCCCAGCCCCATGATGTGCAGACTCTTTGGAACAGTGGAAGTCAGTTCCCAGAAGAGTTTCCCAGGTGATTTCTTGCTATTGCCACAAATCTGTGTTGGCATGTATGAGTGTATTTGAGCCGGACTATTCTCCACTGATAAGCCAAGATCTTGACATGTCCTGAACTTGCTTTATGAAAACAGATTACATTGTTTTAGTGAAGGAAATGTAGTATCTGGTTTTAATAAAGCAAGTGAAATTCAACATTGATTTTTAAATTAATCTGTTTTATAATACTAATGCTGTCTGTGACACACTAATTTACATTTAATATATAATTTATATAATTGCTGTCAAACTTTATTTTGTTTTTTTCTGGAAATCTAGTGGTTAATACCATGCTTCAGTTCAATTTGTTTTAGTGATGCATGAGGGCTTGTGCCAAAGATCTGGTCACTGATTTGTAGACCAAGAACTGTTCTGTTCTATTTCCTTACAGGTTGTCCTTGTTTGCAGCCCTACTGCTCAGTCTTCGGCAGTGCTCTAGTGAGCTTTCCCTTCCTGTCTTCTTGCCAGGAGCAATAGAGACAGAACAATCTGAGGGTCCTGTCACTTTTTACCGCTATGTATGCATCCACTTGTGTACCTTTATAACATCCCTCTCGGTTACACACTTCCATTTACTGGTAAGGAATATTGCAACTCTTGATTTGGAATAGCGCAAAGATTTTCAACCTTTTAAATCAGGCATTTATTTTGGGAGATTTAGATAGGTCATGCTTCACTGATCTATATATAGATTATACCAGTATTATCAAGAAATGTGCTTTTTCTTAAAAAAAAAAAAAAAAGAAAGAAATACACCATATATTGTTTTCATTATCATTGTTAAAATTGAGCATTACTAGCTTCATCTTTTCAGTACATTGTTGCTCTCTCCTCCATCTGTTCCCGTTGCCTAACCTGTTCATTGTTTAGCTTACGAACACCTAATCTTCTCTAAAGCTATAAATTTCATATTGCAGCATTGAGTTGTTTGTTGGCAATAATTTGATGTACATGGCCAGAAGTCTACTCTTTTCCCCAAACTGAATCATTGTGATTTCTTAATGCAACTATTATTATTTATAATTTCAAAATATGCTCAAGGCTAGTAGCCAAATCCTAAAGTATTTTTCTGTAGTCCTATTCAGCTGCAGGTCTACCTTTTCTGTTTATTGCCTATGGGATGACAATAAAAAAAAACAATTTTTGGTTTCTCTGCATGTGTTTGATGTTTAGGAATCCTCCCTGCTGGAAACTCTATTAGGTCCAAGCATGATCATGGCTGTCCTAGCTATGGATGTCTGGTGCTTCCTTGCCCGGTAAGATCAAAGATGTACTGAAGGATGAGTAGCTATAACAAAGAGTGGCACAACAGCAACTTATCTACTTATCCTTTATATTTGAAAACCAAGAAGGGTATTCCAATTTCTTCTACTCAGACTAAAAATGTGCTTGCTTAGAACCATGCTAAGCTAAATAAGAACTTAAGTCCAAATGTTCCCATTGAAAGATCACCCCAGACTAATAGAGACTGGCTGGACATTGATTCATATACTAATCTTGCTGTCTTTCTCATCTTCTAGATATGGAACAGAAGACCTTTGTGCTCACCATGCATTTATAATAGCTTATTTGGTAAGCAGCATTTGGTTTTGCTTATAAAAAGATACATTTGAACAGAGCAGAAATAGTAAATGGCAAAGAACAATGTGGAGCTTAAATATGTCCACGCTCTGATTCCAGAGTTTTTGATACCTTGGAAAATGTTACTGTACAATAAGGGAAAAATGCTAATTTCCCCCCTCCTTTGCCTGACTTGCTTGTACGCAAAGTGATAAATACTGGTTTTGTAATTTAGAAAAACTGGAGTAGAGAAAAGATAGTCAAACTGGTTACTGCACTGGTGATGCTGGGCACATACCTAAACGGAGTGCCTTTGGATTACATGAAGTAGTATTCCTGGCCCAGCCAGTGCTTCTCCTGGGGGCTCTTTCCCTGAATGTTGCCACCTGGATGAAATGCTTTTGGGGGCTCAGTTGTAATTAATTTTAGTAAGCGTTTTTCTTTAGAATGGATTTGGCTCCTTTACTTAAGCTGTCAGGAGACCTTTACCAAACTATTTCTTGTTTTTTGTGTGCTCTGATGTTAAAATTCTTGTTTCTTATGAAAACAAAATAAGTGAATTTGAAGTGGTTGATATGAAAGAGTTATTGGTTAGTTAGGCTAGATAGTCTTATGGCAGACTTTCTGCATTTCTGATGATGAATCTATAATGTTAAGGAGATAAATAGGACACTGGATTGGTTGCTGCCTAAAATTATGCCAATGTATGCATAGTTGCAGATTCTGGACATTCAATTAAATTTGACTAAATATTGTTTCCTTTAAAAACCAGTTGTTTTGTGTTCCAATTTAGATAAAAGCTTGTCCTGCTGAATGTTATCAAGTCTCTCTCCTAGGGGTGCTATTAAGACGTTTGCTCTTTCTGATGGCCCCAGATCACCAGGCAAGTCTCTCCTGATATGGGTCAGCTTATAAATATTGGGCTTTCCTTCTTCAGTGTGAATATCAACTCAACAGCTAATATGAATCAGTTTGAATTGATGAGAATGAATGGTAAAATACACTTGCTTATTATTGCAGGGCAGTTTATTTCTGATGTGTGATTATAACATGGAATGAAAACAAAAGATTTTCTTTCCCTTTAATATGACAATCATTTATTTTTCCACCTGGTATTAAACCTTTTTGGGTGGCTAGAAATACATTTCAGCGTTCTTCATTGTGGCCTCTGGGTTTCTGCCATATGCTCTTTGTGGCTGCTTATGACATCATTCAGAATATTTTAGGGCAGGGTGGGCAACGTACAGTAGGCTTCTGTGCAGCTCCCAGGGCCTCCTCTGATACATATTGCTGAAAATTAGTCGTACAATTCCCATCATTTTGAGACAACAAACATATGAAAATTATAGTGTAAGTCTCCAAATAGGCTTTGCAAAACTTAAAAATCAGAGCCCTTGCCACAAAAAAAACCTCTTCTGAAAAACCAGGCAGAACTCTCCCCTTCCACACACACATACACTTTGGGTTTCTGTATTTGATAAACAGCTTATACAAGATGATAGCCTGAAAGTGGCACTGGTGGTTTGTGTAAGTGTATGTATCTGTAGAGAAGAAGAATGGCTGGACATGACTCCAGAAGATCACGGTGCATAGACTGAGCAGTTGCATCCCTCAGACTGACTGAAGCTTTATAGCCTTTTCCTTTAGTGTCAAAGTATAAAAATATTTTAGGCTTATTGCTATGGGTAGGTTTTTAATCTTTGAAAGAAAGAGTAAGTCGTATCCTGGATAGAGGAGTAAATTGTGTATTTGAATTTTTCCCACATTCATGAAGCCCATGAATTCTCATGCTTTTCTGCCTTTGTTTCACCTTCTTTTAGTTAAAGTTCACCCAAAAGTTTCCTCCCAAAGATACTGAGAACTTGCCACTGTGGCAACACCTTTCGCTCCAAGCTCTGATACCACTGCACAGACACCAAGTTGCCCATGAGCTTTTTGTGGCAGGACTTGCACGATGTCAGGGGTGGTTGAATAGTGAAAAGTCATTGAATGAACTTCCACAAGTGGTAAGAAAAAGCATGAATTGCGGGATTCCTGTTTATGAATTAAAAATTCACGGGGATTATTTTGTCTTCCTTAGTCCCTATCTTTTCTGGGAAGCCTGTACGTAATAGATCAGCATCCTGTGTTTTTTCTTCATAATATGGGGTTTAGTCTTTTCTGGCTTTACAAGGAGGAATGGCCCGACTATGATCTAGCATCCAGAACTATCTATTGCAGTAAATCTACATAAAAGATGAAGAGCTCTGAATTACAGAGCTATTACTTGAAAAGGGAGTGCAGTTAGCTGTTTTTCTCCTCCTTGTGGTTGCAGAGAAAACCCAGAACATACAGAAATAGCTTCTGCTGCTTTCAGTGAACAGAATTTTCCAACAAAGAAAAAGTATAGTTGGTTTACTTTAATTTTCTTATAGCCTCTGAACCTCTCTTACATGCTCCTACTAGGCCAGTGTTTCTCAATCTCAGCAACTTTAAGACATGTGGACTTCAACTCCAGAATTCCGCAGCCAGCATTAAGTCCACACATCTTAAAGTTGCTGAGATTGAGAAACACTACACTAGGCACTTAATCTTTGAAGAGAATTTCACCAGAACTCCATACTGGAGTAGCTGTGCTGTTGGAGGACAAGTCCTAAATTGTTTCTAACTTCTTGCAACTCTTTCCTTGGTTGCTAGAACTCAGCTCTCTCAGCCTTGCTGTCTATGTGCCAGAGTGCTAGGGAGACCCTGGAGGTGGAAGAGCAAGCAGCACTAGTGGGAGCTCTTGGCCAGATTGCAGTCCATCTGCCAGCTACACAGGTAAAGAATGTTCATTTCAGCTGCATTTGCTTGACTTCTTTAGATGCAATGAGTCAGAATCAGAGGACGTAAAACATTTTGCTTGGGAAATGGAAATCATATTCCATGACAGCAAGGGAATAGTACATCTTGTTCCTGCCTTTTATTACAATACCTGTGGTATCTCATTATAATAAATTCTCATATAAATGACAGCATTTAAAATGTGATGACAATAATCTCATGACAAGAGTGTGCCAGAAGAGGGGAAAAAATGCTGTGTGCAGCCCCCATTTCTCATAGGCAAAATGACAGTTTTCAGTGGCATGATTTTCCCTATTTTCTATGAAATAAGTGTATTAAGCCTCTCCCATTACATCCGTACCATATTCCCTGAAATCTTAGAAGCCAATGGAGACTAATTTTAAAAACTGCATCTTCTTATTTAGAAGGTAGTTTACTTCATAATTCACTATACAAGAAGAGTACATACTCTGTAAGTTTTAAAATATGGCTTTTAAATAGTTGATCAATAATAGAACTGACTGCTGAATAGTTGATCAATAATAGAACTGACTGCTACCACAAAGAAACTGTATAGTTCTTCCTGATTATTAACCACTGTATTAATAATTATTAACCACTGTATCTATAGTTCCAAAAACCTCATTTAGTTTAAACAGTGAAACTGGTGCTTGTGACACAAAATGTTACTTTTATCAATGAAGGTATCCAGTGTAGCCTGTTTCCAGCAGATGTTTTGCTTCATACTTCAACTTCTCCAGCTTTTCATTGAAAGATTGGAACCACAGTTGCTAATTCAGGTAAAAAAGATTTGGTGGGTAGGGTTGATTTAGATGCACAAATGACTAATATGCTGCTTTTCAGAGTCAGTTTTAGCTGAATACAGTAATCTGAGGTTATATCAATTATGGGAATATGAGAATGCCATATTCCTGCCCTCTGACAATTATGGAAAGTCTGGCTGTAAATTTCATACTTCCCAAAGTTCTTATTTCCCTGTTTAGTGAATAACTCCAAATTAAAACATCTAAGACAGAGAGCCAGCTAGCCAACATTTGAACACGGCCAGTGAAGAAGATCCCTCTATCTCTCTGAGTTACTGGTTCTGCTGTCAAAATGCTCTGTTAGAAAGTTCTTTCTAACATTCCATCAGAATCTTCTGTCCTGTAATAAAAAACTCCATTTTTCTATGTGTTTAGTTTTCTATGTCCCACCCTCTAGAACAAGAAATAACACATCTTGACTTTCTTCTGTGTGACATCCTTTCTGTATTTGAAATCTGCTATCCTCCTTCTGTCATCTTTTCTGAAGGCTAAAAATAATTTTTCACAATTACTATCACCAGGAATAGTACCCTCCATCGTATTACTATGTGTTTGATTTTTTTTATTAAATACTTAATTTTTCATTGTGTCATTGTTAACATTATCTATTTCTTTCAACTTATTCCTGTAACCTTTTAAGTTTTTTTTAATAGTGCTGCCTTCTAAATATCCCACTCAGTTTTGTGTCATCTACAACTTTGATATTTCATAAGGATTTATGTTTCAAAATATATTTTGATAAAAATATATATCAAATATTTGTATAAACGTTTAATAGAATTTTAGAATATTTAAAAATGGACATAAATATAAATATTCTACTTCATAAGGATTTATCTTCCAAAGCTATTTCATAAGAATTCAGCGATATCTAGAGAACTCATTCAAATTAAAGAGGTGTTCCTCAACTTGATCTGTGTATTCTGTTGCTCGTGCCTTATACAGGCATGGTAATTATGGCTAGGGTATTCTAAATGGGTTGTGTTCTTTTTCTACTCTCTGTCCTAAATTTCTCCACTTTCCCCTCCTTTGTTGGATTTAACTTTTGGGTTTGTGTTGGTACCAATCTTTGCCTACACTAACCATGGTTCCTATCAACCAGACTGGCTAGGATGATTTCCTCAGAATAGAGGTAATTTACTCTGCCTGTATTTTTGAAAGATTATCTGGTATCTATTTCATCTTTTGGCCTTCCTGGATTATACATCAATTTTAAGTCTACCCTCAGCCATAGAAACTCACTGGGTGACTTTAGAGCTATCACTGTCTCTCAGCTCAGTCTCTCTTCTGAGAAGAAGGTCATTTAAAAGTGTGGTTGGGGTAGGAGAATGAGGATTACTGCTTGGGGCCTCACACATGGAGACTTCCCCATCCAAAGTGTATTTTAGTATCTGAACTATCGAATTAAGAGTTTTCATTCAAGGCAACAAAACTAATTAGTTAAATTACAACAGCACGAATTATATCAATATTTCAGGTTTTCCCATAATTACATAGGTATACAATGCAGTGAGAAAAAAGAAGGGTGTCCAAATGTCTATTCTGCCCTTAAGCCTCTCAGAATCTTAAAAAGTCCCTGTTCGTAGGGCAGTGGTTTTGACGAAAAAAAAAAAAAGGCGGGGGGAGAGATGGAATACTATGTATACCACCTTGAGCTCCTGAAAGAAAAAGTAGAATATAAATCTAATGACTAACACACACAGTAGTCCTTGCTTAAAAGCCACTCGTTCAGCAACCATTTGAACTTACGATGGTGCTGAATGAGTGGTACTTACAACTGGTCTTTGTAGTTACAGTAGTCGCAGTGTCCCCACAGTCACATGATTGTGATCTGGGCACCTGGCTTGCAGTTACGACATCGCAGCATCCTGCGGTCATGGGTTCATCATTTACAACCTTCTTTGCCGGCTTCCTACAAGGAAAATCAATGGGGAAGCGACACGAGGTCACAAATGATGACCATGTGAAGTCCTTGCTTAAGGACAGCACAGGATTCATTTAATGATGGCAACTGGAAGTTTCAGAATTGCTGTTGCTAAGTAGCCTGGGTCACGTGATATTACGCTTTACGAACGTGTCACTTATCAACGGAAATTCTGGTCCCAATTGCCGTCTTTAACAGAGGACTACCTGTAATATTGAACCATTCAGTTTAGGTTCAAATTTTGGATGGGCATAGTGTTATACTACGTTGATGACTAAATTCCATTTCTGTGTTACCATAAAATCAGGACAAATCAAGTAATAATATGTGTCTATGAGTGTGAAATTCATAAAACAAGATATGACTATTTCAGTTCTGAGACAAAGTCAGTCCAAGCTGACCTGCTACTTACATAAATGAGTTCTTCAGAATGCTTCAGCATTCATTTTTTATTTTACTGAATACTGTATTCAGTAGCATCTGTACCCGATAAAGGCAGGGAAGTTTATCTTATGAAAAGGATGAAACAATAAATGTCTGAACAAATTGAATCTTGATCATAATAAGCAGCATTATTTTTCAGTGTAACTTATTTTCTGCCATTTTCCTTATGTTTGATACTTATTTTCTCTGTAGATACTTTCACTACAAACTTCCCTTCTGCAACTGAATTCCCCTGATCGTGTTGTGATTGCAGTCTTAGATTTTCTTTCTTCAATGGGAAAACCTTTCATTCCTCCAGATTTCCAGGTAAATAAAGTGAACTGTCATTCTGTTCTCTCTTTTTTGTATGTATTTTATTTGATGTAACCTTTGGAACTGTTATAGTGAAAATAAGAAACAGCAGTTGTACTGCTCTTGAGATGCTACTTTTCAGCTACTGGATACTATATTAATCCAAAAAAGAACAATAACTGCTCTTTGAGCTGTCATCCATGCAGTCAAACATGCAGATCTGCACTTACACAAAATGTTCTAAAGCTGGCTTCCAGGGAAGAAATGGCTGATTGAATATGGCTCTGTTCTTTGTGGACCCGATGCCCATGGCAATTAGAGGAGTTGGCCTCAGTCCAGCTGTTCGGCATCATCTTCAGATAAAGGAGATCAGCAGGATCACCCACAGGTACTCCTGACAGAGATTCCCTGTGAAGAGATTGCAATCTAGCAATGTCTAGCGGGTGGAGTGCTCTGGGAGTCTAGGGAAACATCGAGCCCAAGCCGTGGTGCGGAGCCTTCAAACGGACACTAGATCAGCTTTACTTCCTCTTTTAACTAACATCGTAAACTGCCTATTCGTGATTTATTTGGCAATTTAAAACCTCCTGAAAGACAAGTTGCTGTACACCGGGGGAATTTCCTATTATCCTGGGAGAAAGAAGACCAAAGTAAGTTTAAAGATCAAAAAGAAATACTTTAACTTTTGGAAACAGTGAAAGGGAATTAAGAATGTTGATTGGGGACAATTAAGAGGCTAGATGGATTTGAAACAGCTTTTTTAAGGATTGTTTTAAATGTTTAAGAAAATATGGTAAGTGAATTTGGATTTAATTGCAAGAAAATCTGCCCTAGGAAAGTTTGGCTTCTGAAAATAAACAGAAAATAAGAAAGCCTTCAAGGTCAGACACTAACAATATATCTCTTTTAACAATGGAGGAGCATCTTTTTTCCAAGGAAGAATTTTTAGCTGTTTGGGATCATGTGTCCAGGAACTATTTGTAAAATTGGGGCTAACAGAGGTTGTAGAAGAAAATATTTTACTTGGACAAAATAGCACTGGAGGATGACTTGAATAAGGATTTTAAAATGGACTTTAAAGAAATGCCAGATTATAAGAGAGACATGGAAGATATGGAAAAAGATGCTGTGGATCTGAAGATGGACTCAAAGTTGCTTGATTATGAGAATGATATGGAGAAAGAAGCTGTAATGGACTGGAAGAGTGACTTTGAGAACTATTTTATTTTGGACATAGTGAAGGGAAATACCAAATCTCTGAAATCTTTTTTGAAAATAGATAGGAAGAAAATGATACAAGATTGTTATCTGGGGTTTTATTTGGAGAAGAAACTGAAGACTGAGCCTTTCAAAAAGAAGAGAAAGGAATTCAAAGTGGATTTATCAGATCAAGGTTAAATTGTCCATGTTTTGATTTTGGATTGTTAATATTGAATTTTCTTTTTCTGACCAGAACTATAAGATGATGATTTATACCTGTAAAAGTGATTTATTTGGTTTAGCTTAAAACACATACATGATTATTATTGGTCTTTTGTATGCTTAAAAGGAGAGATCTTTTAGGTTTCACTTCTCAGAAAAAACATAGAAGCTAAAATGCAAAATTGACCTATTTGTTTAAGCTTAAAATGTATAGTTTATTATTACTGGCACTCTTAATCATTTTGCTGATTATATTGATTGTTGAATGCTTTTTACAATTCTCTTATTATTTAGGGATGAAAAAGGGGATAAGGAGGGGTTTTTTTAGTAGTAATAGAGAAGGTGTTAAGTTACTGTTAATACATATACTTGTTTGGAGGGAGGGGGAAGTCATCTTTTACATTTCTTTCTCTTTTTTCTTTTTTTCTTTTTCTCTTTTTCTTTTTGTTTGTAGGTTTTTTAGTTTTGTATTAGTTTTTATATATATAAATGTTAATAAAAATATTTTTTAAAATGTTCTAAAGCTGAGAAATGTTGATGACGGGGGAGAATTCCCTCCCAATCCTGAATAACCACTGTAGAAGAGATGTATACCTACAGTAGAGAGGGAAGGTGGGCTACCATTTGCAGATAACCAGTCTGTCCTCTTTTGTAATCTCTGCATCATATATATGAGTTAAAATATTATGAGTTATCATAATTATTGCAGTTGTAGAACTGCATGTCCTAAAGTGACATCCAACCTAACTCTTTTATCTAGTTGGTGAAGATGAGGTAATTGTTTCAGGCCCAATCAAAGTTCGGATAGATCAACCCCTAAACAGCCATGGACAAGCAGTTCTGGTAGAATATGAAGATGAAGGGGCCAATTTGGCTTACTGGTAATAACATAATATGGAAGAACTTACTTAAGAAGTTTGAAAGAACTGAGAATGCTTCTCTTAGGCCATAACAACAAAGACAAATCCTAAGAATGTCAAAAGGAAGCAATTTTCTTGATGTAATAGGCAATACTTCTGCAGATATTTATATCCCACAACTATAGAGAACTCTATGATCTGAAATATTAAAGAGGAAAGAAATAATGGTCAATGTATGATAAGTTGAGCAAACAATAACTGGCTGATACATGGAAATATAGCTACCTTATTAAGATCCATAAATTTTGTGAACAACTTTGTTGAATGAAAATCTAAAAGAAAGCATTCAAAACTGAAAAGGATGCAAAGTAAATCCAGGATTCAAACCTCATCTGAGATCAATATACCAAAATGCATATCTGTCCAACATCAAAGACATTTGGCAGTGTGACCATGCAAGACGTTCATGATGAGATGACATTGTGGAGAGCAAAAAGAGGTTGAGTTAAAATCAGGAATTCTTTCTCAGTTAAATGTTCTATTTCACTACATAGAACAGGGATTACTGCCAGCTTTTTTGCAACAACTACTACAGAAGTCTGAAACAATCCATCTTTGTGGTAATAATGAGAATTGAATAGTCTGAATTGGTATATTCTGAGTTGTTAACAAGGATGGGTATCTCTTTAGATTAAGACCCACAGATTCATACAACCATATCTCCCCCTGTCCCCCTCCCCAAAAAAACCCTCAGCGTAGATTTGGATTGCAATCAACCTTATAATTAAAGATACATTTATTTTGCAAAGCAGCAAACCATCATGTAGAAAATGCAGGTAAGCTCTTTCATAACTTTCAGAAGTTACTAACGAACTATCAATTTTTTCCCATCAAAAGATTTAATACCAGGCTATCCATATTGATGGAATTTGGGATTGGTCAGGAAAAAAAATCCAGTTAGTAAATCATATAGCAACTTGGAGCAATGCAAGTAACCTTAGGTTTCCTACAAATGTATAAAAATATGCAAAACCACGTAAAGCTCAGGCTAAGATTTGAAGTGAGGACAGTGTGCTGGTTTTCTTCTCTTTATGTACTAGAAAATTGAAAAGTGTAGCAGCTGAGGTCAGTTTGCAAGTGAGTGTTAGGCCACAAAGAATTATTTACTACATGGCCATAGTGTTCTCATAGGAGCAGAAATTTGGTGAAGACGCTCCGTCTGGACTTGATTCTAAATTTATTTTAAACTGACAGTCATTGAAATGTGAGATACTTTCATATCTTTACTCCCCTAATGAATAGTTTGTTGATATACATGAATACATTTTGATAGCTGCAATACATTATGGCAAGTTGGTTGGTTTGTTCTGGAGGGACTGAAATGTCATTTTGTTACTAGCAACCACTGTCATGATTAAATTCTAAGAGCTTTATATGAATTATATAGGTCTACTTCTGTAGTTACTACTTCAATGCATAGATTTAAACCAAAATAATAATTGTATTATTGGCTTGTTAGGTTCAGTTTCTGTCCAAGTTGTCCTGTTTGTTTGGTTCTTTGCTGGCTAACAATGGCTGGCTAATACAACAGCATGCCATGGAGTCATTCACTCAATTTGCAGAGGTAAGAAGTCCAATTGTGCTTTTCGTGTTTTAGATAGTCTAAATTAAGTTATTTCAGATTCCTATACCACTTGTGAAGCAGAACCTGTCCTTTAGAGGACCGATCTGTAATGTAATTTGGAGAAATTAGAAGCAGCAGAAACACTTATCTTGCCCAAAGTGTAAGTCCAAAATCTCTGCATTTACCATAGTTTTGAGAAAAGGCAGAATTATCTTTCATAACCTGAAGTTTGGAGAAAGTGAGGAAACCATAGAGGAAGGGTGAGTTTTCTCATTTGCCTTGGGATTTGCAGATTTTATTTAAAAAACAACAGGAAGTATTCTTCCTTCTTCTGAGAGCCTTTTTTGCATGACAGAATTTAAGGATGGGAACAGTAGTCTGATCACTAGCAATATAATTGTTAGGAAGATTTAATTTTAGCTAGATCAGCATTCTTCAGTTGCTTATCATGCTCACAACTGTGTTTCATCATAACAAACCATATTTGCTCAGTACCAAGTCATGTTTCTGGAGAAGTATTTGAAATATTAAAATATGAGCTGTTGAGGACAGGAAAAAATGTATGGAGAAGTGTATACCATTTCTCTTTCTTCTGAAGTGTATTTTGGTTGAAATGTTTGTTGTTTACATAAGATAATTAGGTACACTGTGAAGAAAATTTTAAAATTGTTACATTAAAATAAATGGATAGGCAGAAAATAAAGGGAATATGAGCAGAGCAGAATCTGAAGTACCTGACTTTGTTATTAAACTTACTGCAACAAATACTTAATATATTCAGTTCTTAGTAGATATTCCTTGATCCTGCTTGATTGTTGCACCTAATAGCCATTGGTATAAACTGTTCCTTACTTTCCTGTTTTGTCTTTGTATCAAGGGAACAAGCCATGAAGAAATACTTCAGAAATGTCTGAACTCTACTGAAATCAAAAGCAAAGTTGTTGGCTTTCTCTCCAAGGTATTTAAGAAAACATAAAAGTGACAATGCAATGCTGGTGTCAAATCTACTTTTAAATTAATGTTTCATAAATAAGCATGCATGCTGCCTTTATTATTCTAGAACACATGGAGCCTGCAGAACAGATAGAGCCTTTATGAATCTTGGAACATAATCTAGAACTTTGGCGAGACAAGTCACAAAGCCCTGTGCATTACAGAATTCTGCTGAGTTAGATGACAAGATTTCTGTCTTGCTTTCCTGTACACTACACATTTGAGTACCCAAAGCAAGGTTTCTTCTTTATAGCCTGCATGTAGCTATACACATTTATTTTAAATATTTATATTGTACAGGTAATCCTCGTTTAGCAACCACAATTGGGACCAGCAACTCAGTCGCTACGTGATGTGGTTACTAAGTGGAAAAATCACATGAACTCTGCTCACGATTTTACTTCAGCTTTCCTTTTTCCCCACTCCCCTGCCCTTTGGAATGCTCACCCCCGCACTGGGATAATTAGCAAGAAGAGAATTAATGTTTGAATTTACATTCATTGGAGAGGAAGGGTTTACAAGAAAGTAGGCAGGCACAGAGTAAGGAATACACATTGAAAGCAATATGCTGGGACTGGCTGTTTGCCTAGTGTGCTCACAGCCTGGAGCCGCTTAGGAGGCAAACAAAAGCTGAAAGTGTGAAAGTGATTAAAGTCCTGTCAGTTACAGGCAGAAGCTGTCAGCCAGCTAATTAAAGTCATAGAGCTGAAGTTGTTAACTTGCCATTAGCACCTTTTGGGGAAGCACTGGGCTGCAGAGAAAAGCAGCTCAGGAAGAGATCACTTGTTTAAGCAATCCCTCCACTCTGAGAAGGAGGGGAGAGAAAAAGAAAAGGGTCATGCATAGGACATTGCATACTGACTGACTGTAATGGCGAACATGTGACTGAGAGATGCTGCAAAGGTCATAAATGCAGGCATTGGTCACAGAGTTACTTTTTCATCACTGTTGTAACTTTGAATGGTCACTCCCTGAGGCAGTTGCTAACCGAGGTCTACCTGTACTTTTCTGACTGAAGACAACTTGGAAAAAAAAAATGAACATTAGAGTTTTAAGTTGGATCTTTATTCCTCCCCATCCTGAGTGTCCACATGATTTTACTCCTCCTCATCCCACTAGAAGGAGTAAACTAAGGTAACTCCTATGATAGTAGGAACTATGAACAGCCATTAATTGTTAATACTGGGTTATTTTTCTTTGTTATTCTCACACAGACCAATCACATGGAGGAGACACCAAAAGCAAAAGTGGATCGAATGAAAGAAGAAAATGCTCTTTTTATGCACTTCTTCCAGGAGGCCAGAGTAGATGGGCAAAGAGCTCTTATTGGAGAGGTATATTGTCTTTTCAGTGAGAATGTCTAACTTCAGAATGACAAGGGGTATCACAGTGTTATTTTTATGTTGGAAAATTTAGAGTTAATTTAGGGTTCTCACAGATACTGTGATATTAATAACCATTTACATGATCTTAGTTTTTTTCATTCATGGGAATTAACTCCAATTAAAGCTTATATATCTAAGATGTATATACAGGAGTCACATTTACTAAAGTGGTTGCTAGCATGATGAAATCTATCTTACAAGAAGCCAGAAAATGCACCTGCCAGCTATTCATTTAACGTTGTTCTAATTCACAAGGTGGTTCCTAATCTTATAGTAGGCTACCTTGAAATTTATTCTTACATTCCAGCAGATCTTTCTAAACTGCAAGTTACTTTAGATAATTCTTAGAGGAGAAAGTCTGTTCAACTCCTCCTAATCTTCTCTGTGTAATGGAAGGGACTACAGAATTTTCATACTACCGCCTTAGGGTTTGTATTTAGAGGAGTCATTTCAAGTAGGGAAGGTCAGTTTTAAGATTCTGTTGAAGCTTGTTATATTTATACAGTAACTGGACTACAGCTGCTTCTGTAGACCTACTGATATATGGTTCACACTGGCCTTTGTTTCCAAACTGCCATCTTTACTAAGCAACCACACAGATAGCCAGTAGTATCAGAGCAACTTTACAAGAATGTAACTGAAGAGATGCTACGTATCTGCATGGGAAGAAGCTTCCCTCAGCATTACAGTCTATTCTTTTTGGTTGCCAAGGAGGACTAATTTCAGGCAGTCTACCCATACAGTTAAAACAGAACCACTTTGACCCTTTCTATAAGAAACCTTACATGAGAAATGTAGGGCTTGAAAATCACAGAGCATCATGGAAAGTTGTTGGGTTTTGTGTACTGATTGGGTTGATTTTACATTCCCCTGCTTAAAATGCTTATGTTACAGAACTACTCTTCTGTTTCTTAATTGTAGCCCTCCCCGAAGAGAACTTGCTATTCACCCAGTGAGATGCAATACAAGTCAGCAATTGACACTGCTGAGAGGACGCTAGACACCATGAAGCAGTTGTTACAGAAAGGTCCACCCCCCACTTGGCTTGCAAAAAAATTGGAAGCATTGCAGACAACACTGAACAGCTTAAAGAACAGTATATGTTGGTCTGACCAAAGTGTCCTTTCTGGGTGATTTTAGTACTGTACTGTACTGTAAATGGAAGCCCCATACTTATGGCTTGAACTCACCCAGGCAGAACTAGTAGTAATTCTGGATCTAGAAAGTTGTATGTTAACTTTATGTTTATAATTTGTAGTGGCTTTCTAGCTGAAAAATATTGCAACTGAGCAAAAATAATGATTAAAAATGGCATGTATGCTAATTCATGCCATTTCTTTAGTTTGTTTTTGTTGTCTTTACTACCAAAATATAAGAATTACAAACATATTCAACAGTCCCCTTCAGGACATTTTATCTAGGAAATAAACTGTCCAAAGAAGAACCAAGATTTGCTGCTATCCTGTGGTGTTTCTCTCCTGTCCTAATTTAATCTCAGAGTTACTCTACAATTAGCCTTGTAAAAACAGTTGTCATAGGATTCTCTTGTATGCCAATCTGTAGAATCAACAAACATTTTGAAGCCTAATTTTCTCATAAAAATAAGTTGCACAAAAAGCTAGTGATTTATCCATTTATTTTTCCTAGAATTTTCCACAAACAAAACAATTGTGGAAATATAAAGCCACATGTCTGCAACATCCCCCTTTGTCCAGTAATTCCTTGTTAGCAACCAGGGCAGGGCAGGAAACTCCCTGCTGTAGTTTTGGCCTAAAAGTTTTAACTCAGAAAGGCGAGCACTTGCACTGGTATGCAAATACTGAGTTCTCACTGTCTGTGAAAGCTGGGGTGGAGGGGCAAATAAAAATGTCCAGGATACTGTGAAAGAAGCTACTGAATTGTAACCAGCAGAAGATGTTTATCATCACCAGTTAGTATCTTCTTCCCAGTTCAGGTCTTCTTCTTCCCAGCCAATACCATCCACCTGAAATGATCAAATCATGATTAGCAAATCACATCACATCATATCAGCAGAAACATTATTGAGCTGTTTGCACCACTGCTATTTAATGGCAGTTAGCGAGAATGCATTTTTTTGCAGGGTGTCCACTTTTCCTTCCCAAGAATAGCTAGAGGAATATCAGGCACAACTATCTTGGGGGTCCTGATTATCCTGAATCTAACACAATTAAACTCATACCAATCAAAACAATCTCTTACACACCTACCAAGAACCTGTGTGGCCTTCCTATATTACTAAGTGAAACAGGGATGCTATAGCAACTCAGACACAAGACTCCTTTCTGTTGAAGCTAGTCAGTTCACATAATCACTACTGTTGTTTACCAACAATATCATGCCTTTTCTCTAACCCTATTACAAGAAATATTTGAGGTTTGTATCTTTTCTCTACTATGAAACTGGTGCTAATAGGTGTTTACTTTAAGCAGTCACCTGCTCAAGAAAAGTCATGTGATACTCTCTCTACCAGTGCAATTACTGAAAAACAAAACCCAAGGATTAGGGTTGTACAAAACAGCCAAGTTCTGGTGACGTGTGTCCTGTCCATGTACAGATGTGGAACACAAGTGTTAGGGTAAGGGGGTAGCAAAGAAAAGGGAAAGTGTTGGCAGCAGCAGCTAAAGGAATGTAAGGAGAAAGGGGGTACTGGGAAGTTTGGAGCCACTAGATATGCTGCATTTGAATTAAAATATGGTGGCCAAGGCAAGGAAAGTGCCTGGGAGATTAGTGGATGGGTGGTCTTGGACAAAGGCCACACAGGAGAAGATGAAAGAGGGGGAAAAGCACACCAATCTTTCCCTATTCATCTGCCAAACCCCCTCAGAAATATGTCTCATCTGAAAATGAAATCAAGTTGTTCCAAGTTTCAATTCATTCAGATTGTGATCTGTCCTAAACATTTTAGCTGAATCTGTGTTGTGTGAATACCTCTACTAAGAATATAGCTGACAGAATGTCATGCCACATCTCTCATTGTAATCAACCTGATAACCTTAGTAGCCAACTGATGCATAGCATGAGTTTTATAGAGTACTGTACTAGAATTTCATGCCCCAGCAGCATTCTGTTCCCCAAATCCTTACCTCCGTAATATCTGTGGCCGCAAATTTAGAAGAAAACTGCACTTCTTGTGCATCACTCATAGAACTCGAAACTGTATCTGAGTTACTCTGAATGGTAGAATGGGTCTCTAGTTCTGGTAGAACTAAGAGAGATGATGAAGATTTGATATCTGGGACCATGTCTGCAAACCAGTCCAGCTCTGTGTCATGCAATTCTTTCCTCTTCACCTGGATCACAAACTCTTCTCCTAAACCACTTTCCAACTTGGGAGACTTCTCTAGAAATGATGTTTTGTTCAAATAAGACATTTGACTCTTGTCTCTGGGGTCACACCCATCACTGTTGCTGATGGACTCTGGCGAAGGATTATTTCTGAGAGTTCTGAGTTCTTTTTTGAGCTCAAACATATTTGGAGGCAGCTGCAACTCTGTGATGTCATTTATCCCTCTAGCATAGGGACTGTTTCCTGAGGAGAGCTTAAAGTCAGGGCTAGGAGGCTCCTTTGTCCACAATTTCTCTTCTCCATCATGACTGGCAAGACATGGATGGCTGTTAACACAAAAGTCTTTGAGTTTGGTATCAGCAATTCTACTTATTTCTGGCTTCAGCTCTTCACACTCATTCCAGTCTGGCCATTCCTCTGTCTTCTTCTCAGTTATATGGTGGCAGTTTTTGCCGTTACTCATTGTATTTACTCCACTAGAAATATTATATAAGTGCAAAGCGTCTTGCTCCCCTAGAGAAGACAGAGAACATACACAAGCTTTGATTAGTGATTTATTTTCCTGGGAATGAGAAGGAATATGAACACACACGCACATACACACACATACACGTATTTATACACACAGGTATATTACTTCCACTCAGAAACCTAACTATAATACAAAGTAAGAAAATGTTCTCTAAAGCTGAATAACAGTTGCCTTGCCTGGAATTCTCCCTATTGCTATGAAACTTCATTTTTTTCAGTTCAAAAGAAACAGAGTATGATTCATAGAGTTCCCAATCTATTAGGCAAAAAGTACAGATCTGGATTTTGGTTTAGACTGGCAGATGTAATAGTTTTTAGCAGGAAAGGGGAAAATAAGCAGGACCAAGATTACCTTTTCTTAAGGCAATGTGAGGACTTTCCCGTGGTACATTTTTGTTGTTGCTGAAGGACAAATTTCCAGAACTGGGGCACTTGAGGAACATACTTGAATTATGCTGTAGTGGCAGATAGATTAGCTTACCCTCACAGCTCATTACATCATCAGGAGAGTCTGTAAGGATATAAAAGACATCTCTGTAAGTCTACTCTGTAAGTCTACTCTGTAAGTAGTATCAAAATATTTAAAACATATTTAGTATTTTTCAGAATACTGTTTCATTTATTTTCATTAATAAAACATATGAATTATACGGTCTTATCATAAGATAGGTAAAGAGTTATAAACACTGCAAGCAAAACAATAAACTAGAGATGGATAGTCTCTGATCTGCATGCACAATTTGGCCTTCCAATACAACCCATCTGAACAAGAATCCTCACCCCCAGCAGCACGAGTTACCCTATGCTTTCCCCACATCACCCTACACAGATAAACTGATAACAGAAATAAAGCCTTTAGCCTTAAGCCCTACTCCTGACATCACTCAGCCTCCAGATTAGATTTAGTTCCTGCAAGTCTGTTGGTAGACAGATTTAAAAGCAAGGATTGTCTCTCCTGCATGAGCTCAACCTGCCTGAACAGATCTAACATTGGTACTGCTGAATGAAATGTGTTGATTTTATGTTTTTTAGAACTTCTGGAATTGATGTGATCTGACACCTTGTTTACTAGATGATGATGAGTCTTATGCTACTTTATATCTTCTGAAATCTCACTGCGAGTGAAATAGGAAAAACAGTAAAGGGCTAAGTAAATTGAGCTGACTAGACAATTCCATCCTAGGAAGTCTTTAATTCGAAAATTATTTTCCCAGTCCAGAAGCTGTTCACCCACATATTTCCCATTAAAATATCAATTCAATGAAACCCAGAAGCATGTCTGAGATCAGAAGATGATCAGTGGTAAAGTCGGTTTCTTTGATGTTTCAGCATGTTCACCAAGCACCCAAAATAAGATAAAACAGAATTGCATCATTATGAAAAAAGACTTGCGATATAGAGTTAATGATTCCTATCTACTTAACTACACAATCATTCCAAGTTACGTAACATAATTAAACTTTACCTTTGTTTAGAACTCGTTATGTAAACAACCTTCCATCTCAAGGAGAAAATTACTGCAATTTAATGGTTCAGTAACTATTCCCATAGGAGTCCTAAGCATGTAACTTTGTCCCTGGTGCTTTCCTTTTTTAAAATATAGCAATAGATTGTGAGTAAGTATGTTGCTCCAATTACAATTACTGTTCCAGCTTCATCGATAGAGCTTGTTTTGTTTGTAGGAGAGCTAAAACTGGCTTTTTTTACCTTCAGAGGAAAGATCCATGATTTTAGTGAAACTTGGTGCTGAACGCTTGAAGATCTTCGTTCTGTCACCCCCCACAACAACATCAGGTCCAAGCAGTGAGACCAGCACTCCTAAGCTTTGCAGTGTCACAGCCACTAGAGAATCACTAGTATCTCGCAGGCCAAGTAAAACCTAGAATAAGGATATGCTGTCAAATGGAGTTTGTTTCCTACCCACATTCAACTTAAAAACTTACTCTTAACTGTACATTAAATAAAATCCCTTTCTTAATAGCTCTAGTACTTGGCGGGGGGGGGGGGGATATTTCCAACAAATTTGGTTTATTGTGAGCACTTATTACCACAACCACATTTCCAACCTCATTTGCTGTAACTCACCCCAGGTTTTATCTGCTTTGTGTAGATTCAGAATTTGAATATTTATACAAAAGATTTTTGAAATAACAAATAATCATTCCCACTCGTGACTGCACAGCACAGATAAGACTGTGTGGGTGTAGCTACTTAAATAGAAAAGGTGAGTAAAAGGGAAAATCAATCTAGATTGAGAAGATGGATAGAACTTCAGAATCATATTCCTGAAGAGAAATGAAAAAGACTGGTGCCAGATAAGGACTACCTTTGTAAATAATCTCACTGCAGAAATCAAGTGCTTCCTTAATAATTGTGTTTCCTAGAAAGGAAATTTCCCCACCCCCACCCCCCATCAGAATTATCTATGCATTGAGGTGGTCATCTTACGTTAGCTAACATAGGTATCCACAGCTAGCCACAGTGACAACACGACAAAACATAAATCATGATATCATGAAGCAAACTCCACCCTTTCATACTAGTATCATATTGTTGCCCGCAAGTACTTCAGGGACAAAGTTTGTGTCATGAGGTTGCAATGCCCATTTTCTCACTTGACCTCCTATGGTCAAAGTGCTGAACTGTCTATTTTACCTAGAACACGGTAATGGAATGAATAGGCAGAGAATGTAAATAATAAAAGCAAGTGGCTGAAATGGAGGGAGAGAAACAGCTGTTTACACTTCAAGGGGTGGTGATAAGAACCCTTGTCTTGTCCTCCTCCATGTGCAAAGGATGCAATGAAGAGTCTCCTCTATCCATAAAGGCTCTCTGTGTAAATGAGAATGCTGGAAAATCAGCATCCTTAATAACTTGAGAATTTCCATAACAAATTTTCCTTTACTGACTATAGAGCCTATAGAGACTGTAAGAGCCACTGAACCCACTAGAACTTACTACAGAGTAAGATGTCTTGTGCCTGCAGCCCAGCACAAAAGTCAACCATACATAAATCAACCATTTAAGTTTGGAGGGTTTTTTGCAAACAAAAAGAAAAAGCAGCTTAATATTGCAAGGATCTGTTCCCCAGGTTCCTCCCTCACTTACTTGGAGAAAGTAAGGTAAACAGACCTATTCCTAGCATAAGTAGTATGTTGAGATTTATTACAGAGTAAGCACACAGAGGTTTATGCTTCTTGAACTCTAATTACTTCATTCTCCCTATGTGTTTAGTTACATGTATGTATGCATGCAAAGGTAAGTTCATGTGTGAGAAAGTATGTGTATAAATATACATTCAAAACAATTTTACACTGGGGACTTCCAGAGAAGAAATGGCGAACTGAAGACAGCTCCACTAATGCTAAGGACCGTCTCTTTGTAATTCCTCTCTGGACAAGGAGAGAACTTGAGATCCTCCACAAGTACTCCAGATAGTTGCTCTTGCTCCTCGTGAAGAGACTACAAGACAGTGGTCTCTGGAGGGTTTAGAGCTACACTGGACATACAAAAGAAACTGGCTGATGTCTTAATAATTAAAAGGGATATACAAATAACAAACAAACAGAATGATCTGGATGATTTTCCTGTATTGGATTTACAAAAGAGGCTTGTTAAAGCTTTGAAGAATTTTGTGAAAAAAAAAAAAAAAGAAATCAAGTTCTAGGGCATTATTTGAAGGGACTAAAGATCAAGATTGTTAAAAGTAAAAGGAAGGAATATAAAATTGGTTTATTTGATCAAGGTTAAGATAGATATGTTGTTATCTCTGGTAACCCTTAATGGACTTTTGCTGATCAGGACTAAACAACGAGACTTTAAAGATTCATTTATAAATAAGAGATGAGATATGGGAAGAAGAGATCATTTGTTTTATTTTAAGAGGAGGTGATAAGTTACTAAAATTGTTTATACTTGTGATGAAGGGGAAAGTCATTTCTTTATATATTTCTTTTCTTTTTCTTTAGTATATTCTTATTTTTTCTTTCTTTTCTATTTTTCTATTTGTTTCTGCACAATTTATATATTTTTTTAGTTTGTATTAGTTTTTATCTTTTTAATTGTAATGTAATTAAATTTTTTAATTGTAATTTTTATCTTTTTAATTGTATTTTTAATTTTACATTGGGTGCCTTATTTTACAAGCAGTTAATTTTAATTAGTAACCATTAATTAAATTAATAATTTTTCATCCTATCCCTGCCCTTTTTGGGAATATGGCCTCTAGCCAGTTTGTATACATACATACATTGTTTGTTCACATGCATACACTGGTTGCAAAAAAAGCCTCCAGAATTGATCTCAGTGGAAGTTGGCAACCCTACCTGACAAAGCAGGGAAGCAGGGCAGTATACAATGTTTATGTGTGTTTATAATCTTTTTCTTCTGTTGAATTTTCTTTTGGGGGAGAGTTGACTTAAATTCAGAGTTGCCTTCCTTCCAGATCAGTAGAATACACTGCTCTAGGTTCCTATCTGCCTAGTTCACCTGTGGCAATATGATGTTTTTCAGCTCTTTCTGTGTAAACAGTTCTGCATAGGCATCTAGGTGAGACAGCAGTACTATCCGAACATGTTCTTCGTGCACCTCAAAGAGTTTCAGCAGCACCGGGCTGACATGTGCTTGGAACACAGCTGGAGACAGCAGGCCATTGATCTGGCTTTCACTCAATTTATCTGGAGTAAAGAAGTTGGAGAGTTAACATGATGCCAACTGAAACTGGCAATTCAAAGTTGCTGCCACAGCTATTATTACAAAGCTTTCAGTTTTACATTTAAGTGTTTTTCTCTGGTTCAGTTGAAGCAGAACTTTAAAGTCTTTAAAGAGATCCACTGTCTTGTCTAACATTTGAGGCACTATGCAAAAAACAGAACAGAGAGCTACCTGTTTAATGAAGCCAACTGGAAGGACAAAAGGGGTCAATATGGCAACCTTCATTAATCTCTAAGAACATTTAGACCAACTGTCATCTCAGTGAAAGAGAATCAAGATAGAAAATATGGCAGAAGAGGTGAAAACAGCCATAGCAACTTTGTCCCCCAGTGTATATAACCTGGTTAATCATTTCATCCGGTGACACTTCATCTAGGGCACTCCAACTCTCAGACTGAATGCATGCTGGAGAGATAGTATTCAATGTTTACCCTTCTTGGGCCCCAACAGATGAGGAAGGAAACTCTTCACAGCTACTGGCTCAGCAAACACAAGCTGATTGAGCAAGAGAGGTATCAAGCGCAAAGCAATCAGCTTCTCTGACAAGCCAGCCACTCTGTCTAGCAGGAACCTGTATTAAGAAAGAACATCTGTGGATTACAACTCCTTATCAATCATCAAGTCATCCTCCTGAATACGGAAACAACTTCAGATGCACCATGAGTATGTACCTTTGGTGTTAATAGTTGATGCCTGTTTCCTATTTTATGTTCATTCCATAGAAAATATTATTTCTGTGTAGTTGAACTGAAAGATGGCTGGGAATGTTCATAACAGCCATTCTTTTAAAGATGTTCCTATATAATGCCTTATGTGAGCATTATTTAATAAACAGATTTAACAGTATTAATATTTGATATTAACAGTATTAATATTTGATATTAACAGATCCATATTCAAATATTAAAGAAGTTATGAAGACTAAATTTATCTCCCTTTCAATTAGCCAAGAAAGCATAGCAATTTTTACTCTGGAGAGCATTCCATAATTTAGAAAGAAATACTGGGAAAAGCCCTTTCATAAGTTCTTGCCAAACAGGCCACTGTGAATAATGGTGTCCCCAAAATGGTTTCTGCTACAGATCTACTAAACCACAAGGAAAAAGTAACAGAAGCAATCTCATAAAAAGCAACATCCTAAGCTGTTCAGTGATTCATTGAAAGGTTGAAACCAGCCAATTGGGAATTTACAGATCTCTTAATACTGACCAATATGATCTTGAAAGAGCCAGTTTGGAGTAGTGGTTAAGTCATCAGCTAGAAACTGGGAGACCCTGAAATCCAGTCCCTCCCTAGGCACAAAGCCAGCTGGGTGGCCTTGGGCCAGTCACTCTCTCTCAGCCCTAGGAAGGAGGCAGTGGCAAACTATTTCCGAAATCTTGTCAAGAGAACTGCAAGGACTTGTCCAGGCAGTTGTCAGGAGTCAAGACTGACTTGAAGGCATAAGAAAAAAAAAATCTTGAAGCCAAGAATTGTGTCAGCCTAATTCATCATTATATGCCCACGAAAGCTTCTAAACACTCTTCCAGAATAGCTTTTATATTATTCTTTTGGAAATTATGTTTTGAATAAAATGACACCACTTTCAAGTAAATTTAATAAAATTTTAAAATATATTTACATTCATGTGCAAAACTTTATAAAAATGCCAATAAATAAATGCTAATTATTCCAGCTATATCAAGTAACATCATAGGTCAGTAGCAGAATACATAATTCTAATGTAAAAGGTTTCAGGTTCATCCTTTATTCTTTTTCACTGGAAAGGTAAAGTACTGGAGAAAAGAATGATGCATGTTATTAATTCAGACAAAAGTTCCTGATCTATTCATCAGAATATAATGCTATAATGAATTACACTGGTAACTTGCTTCAGAACTGACATTTTGAAAATGTTCTTCTAATTTTTTTTCTAGATTTTTATAGGATGACTTAATCACTTGCACAGATGAAAAAAAGATTAGTTTCTTGCAATTTGATGCTACTACTCAATTTTCAGGAGGTTGTCTGAACTATACGTGAAATCTTTAGCATCTTTCTCAGTTATTTTTATTCTCAGTTTCTCAGGCTATAATCATTGTAGTCAGTCAAAGAAAAAAAAACTTTATAAAATGCCATGGAAACTAATATACAAGTCAGTAAACAGTCAACATTTATTCTTACTTGAAAAATTCTGTTTTTTCCTCCTCAGATTTCAGTGTCAAACTATTCAGAAAGTTCACAACTTCTAAGAAATCATTTCTGAAAAAGTTTAAATGGTCATTATTGAGGGAGAACATACAAACAGAACAGACTAATTCAATATCCACAAATAAAAATGACCTATAGAATTTCATGCTAGAAAGATGCAGTCATACTCCATGGTGCAACAATGCCAAAACACAAATTAAGTAGAGATTTCTCGCAAGAACAATTCAAGTTAAAGGATTTAATATGGATTCCAATATACATAGGAGAATCCCTGCCTCAATGTTTCTATCTATAATTAGTCAAAATCAGACTTCTAATGGTGGTCTCTGTACACCAGGCATAAATAAAAATGAAAGATACACACAATCGTATGTACATTGTGGCAGCTTCTTTCAGGATTATCTTTAATTTGCTAGATGTAAAAATATAAATACACTATTGGATATAAATTTGAAAGACAAATCACGGCCTTTTTTTCATCTATGCGTTGCTCATTTTATCTCTAGCAGACCATTACAGGACCTATTCTCAGCTTGCAAAATAAGAATATTTCACTGCAGGCATATATTAAAAGACAGACCTAAATGAAGTACTAGTTCGATATTTGTGTAATTATAACTATAAATACTCTTATTCATTATAGGCTCCTTTCACCCATGCTAATAAAAAAAAAACATGTTCAGTAAAGCTTTGGCAAGTTAGTTTATATTTCAGCAACAAGCTTACCTAAAGAAATCATGAGACAGCAGGCTGGACAATGGGGAGCGGCATGTTAGATCTGGATTTAGCAAAGTAGAGTGTAAGGTATGGTGAAAGCTGGAGAGAACATCCTCTGAAACCAAAACACAAAGTTTAGCAATAAATTCTCTTAGAAACTGAGAACAAAAAGTTCTGTTAGCTCAAGACAGTATAATGAAAAAGCAGGATGCTTTGATTTATTCTTTTGCACCTTAAGCAAACGCTTACTCTCCAGAACAGCAATAGTTCTTTTTTCCTTATAGTGGCTGCAGAAGAAAATAAAATGAAGCTAAATGAAGATATAAGTACTGAAATGGAAGGCAAATATCGCAGAACATTATTTCAAATGAATAGAAGAGAAAAACCTTGCTAAAAAATAGCATGGCAGAAATAATGGTCAACTCAGTTCCTTCGGAAAGAAAATTCTACTATGATTTTACATGGACTTTTTTATTTACTAAAATCAGAACTTTCTAATCCTGTGTTCTCTAGAATGGGTGGCCAACAAGATCACTATGGAAACCTACAAGCAGAATTGTGTTCCATAGTTCCACTAAGGATTTTATATAAAAGTATTTCTTTTTATTCATTCTGAATTGTGAGTGCATTTATGTTTGAAACAATACATTTTATTTCAAAGAATTCTTACCTTCTTCATTTAAAAAAGTAAGCAGATTTTCAACCATTACACCAAATGCATAGGCATCTCGGGAATGTCCATGGCCTTCGGGAAGAAGCTGGAAGTCTACAGACTGGAGAATAAAAATATTATATGGCAGACACTAACCATTTCAGAAACATTACTTTTCAATATACAATATTTCCTAAAGTATTTAAAAATATACATACTTCATCTTTCTATTAAGACGCCCAGAATACCATATAATAGTTAAAAATCACAAAATCAGAGATAAAATACCAAAACAAGGAGACTAAAATTCAAATAACAAATTAGAATTTTCATATAGAACAATTTCACTTTTTTCAGGACATCTGGACTGAAGCCAAATTACAGAATTCTTTCTCCACTGAAGGTCTTAACATGCAGAATGCCACTAGAAAACCTCACTACTGCCACCATCCCTGGAAGGAGATTCTGAAGCCACAGACTTGAATAAAGGAATTATTTGGCAGTTTTATTTTTAATTCTTTTCCTAATGAGCCCAATATAGAATTTGCTTTTTTTCACAGCAGTTGCAGAGAGTCAATCAAGCTTTTCATCAGGCTACTATAATCCCAAGTTCCCTTTCATATTCAGTCATCATCAGCTTGGATCCTTTATGTGTAAATGTGAGTTCAAACTATTTGAACCAATGTGGAAAAAAGAAAAAAACAGAACCAAAAAATCAGAGAGAGGAAGGAAGGAAGGAAGGAAGGAAGGAAGGAAGGAAGGAAGGAAGGAAGGAAGGAAGGAAGGAAGGAAGGAAGGAAGGAAGGAAGGGAGGGAGGGAGGGAGGGAGGGAGGGAGGGAGGGAGGGAGGGAAGGAAGGAAGGAAGGAAGGAAGGAAGGAAGGAAGGAAGGAAGGAAGGAAGGAAGGAAGGAAGGAAGGAAGGAAGGAAGGAAGGAAGGAAGGAAGGAGTAACGAATATGCACAGGAGACAGAAGAGACAGCATATAATCTAGGACACTGTTTGTCAACCTTGGCAGCTTTTAGATGTGTGGACTTCAACTCCCAGAATTCCCCAGCCAGCCTTGCTGGAATTCTGAGAGTTAAAGTCCACACATCTGAAAGCTGCCAAGGTTGAGAAACACTGATCTAGAAGAAGCTGATTGAAATATAATAATTGTTATTGTGAGCCACAGAGAATCACCCATTGGGGGAGATGGGCGGCATAGAAGTTTAACAATTAATTAATTAATTAATTAATTAATTAATTAATGTTTCAGAAAGGCTAAGGCTAGAGTAACATGGCACTTGTCAAGGGATATATTAACAACTAAATGGCTTTTTGGGCTATGAGATCAATGACATAATCAGAGAAAGAGTACATGTGCTGCTTATAGATGATAAATTCTTGACAATGAGGGAGAAAAAGCATCACTATTGGATTGCTTACTACCCCTATTACCCTTGCATTAGGGGGAGCTGCATTAAATAGGACAAGATAAAGAACAAGACAAAAAACAAGGTTCTGCAGGAAAGGTTTTGTGAAAACTTAGCTACTTTTTTAAAAGTTCAGGTTTTCAGAACCAGATGAGTTACCCCCAGGATGATGAAAGAAATTGCAGACATTATTTGAGCAATAACAGAGAAAGGTGATACAAAATACTCAGGTAATTTTTTTTCATCTTCTACCATCTTCAATTAGGGGAATAAACTGAAAATTACAGATATCGGCAGAATTCCAGGAAAAAAATTAAGTGATCAAGTTTGTGGGTATCTAGAAAATAATGCATTAGTTTCTAGGACCAACATATGTTTGTCAAAGATAATATTCTTGATTTCAAAATTTTTACTGCTATAGCTAGGTGGATCAGCAGCTACCTGAGCAAGCATACTTGATGTGCTCATTAATGGTTTTTCATTAGTTTGAAATGACATCTTGAACAGTGTGTCACAGGATTTTTGTCTTAGACCCATGCTACCCAAAATGCTTATAATTTTCTAGATGTGGGATAGATAGATTTCTTATCAAACTGACATATGATATAAAAGCTGGAAAGAGCAAAATCAAGCAGGAAGAATCAGCTGAAATTAACAAGATGAAGTTCCACGGGACAATATTGTGTATCTGCAAATTCCTTTCAAAGTTTCATAAAAAATTCATGCTTGTACCCCAACATGACATTGCCTCCAATTTGATAAGAACTGATGATGAGCACTGTTTGAGTATTATTTTTACATGTATCCATTTAATTGTCCAGTCATCTAGCTAATACTTAATTAGCTTGCTAATCAGAATGTCACTGGGTATTTTGTTAAATACTCACTAAAGTCAAGATATAATACGTCTACACCATTCCCACATTCTATTATGGAAGTTACCAAATGAAAATATGAGATAGGTTCATTTGGCAAGATTTGCTCTTGACAAATTCATGTTGCCTTAGCAATTTTTAATGTGCTTATAGATCAATCTTTTTATGATCTACTTCCACAATCTTCCCAGGTTTTGATGTCAAGCTGAATAGACTAAGTTTGTTGTATCATTCTTTTCCCACTTTCTGAACATAAGGACAACACTGAGTCTCTTCCATTCATTTGTTACTTTACTAGTTCTCCATAATTTCCCAAAGATAATACATAAGGGTTTGGCCAGAATAGCAGCTAATTTCTTTAGTATCCTAGGATGCAATTTCTCTGGCTCTGGAAATCTAAACTCATTCAGAGTAAAGGAATGTTTTCTGACCATTATCTGCTGTCTTATTCCATGACATGATCAGTATATTATATTGTTTATTGTATTATGCTTATACAAGCATAATAATTATGATTTATGGTAAATGGCTTGTCTTTGTTCTACCTTAAATTTCTCTACCTTCCCCTCCCTATTTGGTCAACTCTGGTTCAGTAGTTTAGTTGCATTGTTGCAATCCTTGCTAACACTAATCTCTGTTTCTATCGAGAAGACTACAGATTATCTCATTAAATAGTAGTATTCTATTTTATTGTATCCTTGAAAGATTATCTGGGATCTACTCCATCTTCTTTGTCCATCCTGGATTATCTAACTAGGTTCAAGTCCACCTTCAGCCATGGAAACTCACTTGGTGACTTTTCGCTAGTCACCATCTCAGCTCAGTCTATTTCAGAGAGGGCCTTTAAGAACTGGATAGTGGAGAATGGCCTAAATTGCTTTGGGCTCCACACATGGAGAGTGTTTCATCCAAAGTACAATTTAGTATTTGAAACATCAAATGGATAAATATATTTCATTCCAGGCAGCTTTGCTTTGCTGAGGTCAAGCACTGCTACAATCTATTAAGGAAGTTACCTGACTATAAAAAAAGATAAATTTAATCTGATACATCTGGTGATTAACAAATTGTTTTCGAAAAGTTTACAGATCATTATCTTAATAATTTGCTCTTCCCAGGCTTTGATATCAGACTGAGTAGAAACTTAGCAGTTCTTCAGAATTTCCGAAAGATAAACTTACTGGCTCAGTGAGACCATCAGCAAGTTCTTCAGAACCTTAAGATGTAATTCATTGGCATACTTCTTGACTATGTTTCTTGACTATACTTTAATTAGTCTCACATTTCAGCCTTGCCCCTTTATTCTCTCTTCATAATTGCTTGATGGAACACATCATTTTCTTAAAGAAGACTGAGTTAAAATAGGGGTAGTTTTGCCTTTATTTTATTTCGTTATTTGTTAGCATTTTGCGAACTTCAATTGACCAGATGATGTTCTTTTCACTGCCTTTTTCAGACATTTCAGAAGAAGCCTTTTTTGTTGTTTTTAGCATCTTTTGCCAACCACAGCCTATTTTGAGCTTTTGCATTGTGACACCAACTCTATGATTCCAGGCTACTTCTGTCCTTCCATTCACCCACCTTTTTGTTTTTAATCTTCACTAACCTTTTTGTGTAGCTACACTGGGCTTCTGTATTCCTCCCTCCTTCCCCACCCCCAAACTGGAATTGCATTTAAGTACAACAAAGCAAAAGCACAGGTATGTTGTTTGAGAAAACTGGCTTTGGAGCAGTACATGTGAAAAACATCCAAATATCATAATAAATTAAGACAAAATTCCAGTGTTAGCAGTGTGTCTAGAAAAGGTAATTAAATCTTAGGGTATAAGACTAGGCAGATGCATAATGTCACTGCTAGACTGCCAATCCTGGGCACCATAACTTAAGAAAGATGTTGGTAAAGTGAAATGCATTCAAAGAACAGAAACCAGGAAACTGAGGAGGCTGAAAATTAAGTATTATGAGGTTCAACAGATATATTTATCATGGAGAAGAAAACTTAAAGAGGTAACATAACAGATGTTACAAATTTCTTGAAGTATACAACTAGAATTTGGAGCAGAATTATTCTTTATTCCTCCAAGGGTAAAACTAGAACTCATGAGTGAAAATTATAGATATGCAGATTTTGGTTAAATATCAGAAGAAACTTCCAAAGAGTTAATAATCTAAAAATCATAGTAAATAATGAGATTTGTGTATATTTTCACCCAATATTTGCATGTTGTTCTTACTCAGTTTGGCAGACCTCAATGCAACAGACGTCAATTGCAATAAAAATCCCCCTGTACTCATGAAAACTTACATCATTTATATAATAATGATGTTATTAAATAAAATGACACAGATTATATATTCTGCATCATGTGTTTTAAATGATGTGAAATTTCATAAACACATTATATAATTTGCATAATGACATCACTATAGATGATATGTTCTCCAATTTAATGGATAATAAGAAGTAACGGACAAGGATACCCAGCCCGAACTTGCCCATTAAACCAAAGTTTCAATGTACCCATGCAATTCAGAAAAGCATGGATTTTGAATAAAACATTCTTCTGGTTCACTCAGATTTTATGTCATTTCAAAATACAAGTAACTTAGTGTAAAAATTCTGTCTGAATGAATTTTTTGTCTCAGTTCCTAAATGAACATCTTCAGAACTTCAAAAGACATCACATATTAAATTTGCTTTTAAAAGACACACTGGACTTCTGGATCTGATAAATTTGGAATTCAGAATAACTATATTTAGGGAGGGAACTCCAGAACTAACAATATTAAGAATGTAACTCTTATGTCAGTTTTCCTTACAGATAGATCCTACATTGAATAGTACCATACCATCACTTTAATATCTTCTATAACATACACGCAACTGATAATGAAAAGTTACCTTTTGATTGCTGCACATGTCCAATTAAACACACATTAACAGAAACTATTTTCTGAAGTTATCTTTCAGATTGGCCTCAGCAGAGTTCTCCTGCATAAACAATGAGAACACCTACCTGTTCTTCAGGTGGAATCCCTGTCTTCTCTCGTATTGACTTAATACTATGCAGAAACTACAGTGAGCAAAACAATGGAAAGCTATATTAATGCAGAGGAACATTTGTCAAAAAAAGAAGCTACAGAAGCCTGCACATGTTACTCCTATCCTTCCCTTACCACACATCTGAATATTTATTAAAATATCAAAAACAGCATTTCTCTACCCCTTTACTGTTGATGCATTACCTGACATTCCAAAATGCCAATGCATTATTTCAAGTTATGTTGCCCATAACCTGAAACTTCTGTAATAAGGTTGCTAAATATCAAAATAAAAGAGGTAGCTTTATCACAGAGCAAAATCACTGTATACAAAGACTAGAACTAACTTGCCTGAAAGGAACAGGAAGTGCAACTGATGTATACTGGGTATTATGAAATGTTGATATCTACTGAAAGTTGACAGCAGCTTCTGTCCCATCTCTGTTCGTTGTACACTTCACAAATATAGAAAGTCAGGCACTGCTCATTATTACAGCCTTAATTGTGAATGGTATAATTTTACTTTTCTCATTTGGTCAAAGGTGGGAAAGCTAAACCCTCACATACCACAGCAATTAGAATACAGTAGTGAATCCTGATTTAAAGTTGTTTTATAACAAGGGCCCACAGGAGAGCATGGTCTTTCATCTTTTGCAAAGTAATGTCTTCAAGAGAGCTAGATATATGGATGGAATAAGTAATTACATAGTAATTACAAGGTTGCAACAATATCCTCAAACAATTGTTCACTGAATCTTATCAACTGTCTTCAACCTTGTTCGGTACTATTAGTTTAGGGACTCTACTTATGGTTTTGAAATGAGAAATAAGGCAACATCTAAAAAAATCCAAACAATTCAAGAGAGTGGAATGCAATGGTGAAGAATATCCAAGGAATAGGAAGTAGTCCCCTTGGGTATGACAACAGAATAGGATGCTTGACTCTACCTCTGCTGTTGCTTCATTCTGCTTGCAGACAGTTTCCATGCCTCCTAATTTCCAGTGTCCATCCTCACTCACAAATACAGAGGATAAGCAGATATTGTTGTGTGTTAGGTTTCCCTAATAAGTGTTTTTAAAAAGATCAAAAATATACAGTAAGTCTGGGAATAGTTAAACATAAAACTCTTGTTAGTATTAATTAGATATCATGAGACTACAGAGGACAGCAGTCAAAACCACAAAGGAATTTTATATCCCACTGGAGAACTAGAAGAAAGGGAGCTTTATGCCAGGCCAAGTTCAACTAGTACTAATCAGTTTATTACTGACACACATCTGGACAAAAAGAACAAGTTAGGGTGCTTAGGGATTTGCTTGCTGGAAAAACTATCACCAAAAATCACTAAACAAACTAATTGAAGACACTGTGCTCAAATACAGATTTAAACATGAAGAGTTGAAATCCACAATTCTGCAGTTTCAGTTGCCCGTTCCATTAAGCAAATACTTTTATTCCAGCACTTCTTATAGTTACTTTATTTATATAAGTCAACTAGGGCCAGATAATTATTTCCACCACCAAGTATGTGTTAAATTAGAAGAATTCATCTCCCATCTGAAGGCACAAATTAAATTCATGCTGTTAGTTCTATCCAATATGGCTATCTTTTTTCTCCCGCATGACCTCTCATTTCTTATTCTCCCCACCAATTCTTTCTACCCCACCTTAACAAAGTGTAACGTAAAATTTAGAATAAAGTATAAAGCATAATAGGCATAAAAGCATACATTATTACATCTGTATGAAATTGTGTTTTATCTGGGCTTGAAACAGAGCATAAGACAATAGGAATTTGTTTGATTTGGAAATTAAACCTATCTGCCCATGAACTGAGTAAAAACAAGCCAGACATAAAATAGTGACTTGAAAGATTGAAGGACCTCTTTGTGTCACTCCAAGACTTACTCCAGACCTGCCAGCCCTCATAACATTGGCTTGTTCCAGGAAACGAATCAGTACTTTTTTCACTTGGTGCCAGTTTACTCAAAACTGGAGCAAAGGTGGACTTTTTCTTTCTTTCTTGCAATTCCTGGACTGGTAGGCAATTTATTTTTATGTTGGTTTTGCTCTTACTTCCCCAAGCTTCCCAACTCCTGGGCACAAAAAGCAATATCTGCAACTTAACTATGCTAGATAAGGAATACAATCACCTCTATCAGCAAGCCTTCTAATCAGTTTCATCATCCCTGTTTAAAAGGCCCACTATGATTTTTCCTCCTTACATAAGCAGTACCCTAAATTCTTGTTCACCCTGTCTCCCAGCCTCTAGCTCCCCCGCTACCCTCCCTCCCTTCCTCCCTCCCTTCTTTCCACAGTTTCTACACTACAACCTATGACCATTGTCAGAGTGACTCTGAAAATGTTTGGTTGTAATAATGCTGACATATTATACTTCCAGCAACCCAGCTAACAAAGACTTTTTAACTGAAATAGAATGGCACTTGATAACGAGGTGGCTCCTCCTCCTACAATACTGTAGTTGCTTACTTTCTTTCAAGGAGCCACATAAATGGAATGAAAATGTGATGGGGGCAGTTAGTTTTCTATTATGTAGATGAGGTTGAAAGGATTTTTCTTAACGAAGGTTTTTGCTTAATGAAGAGAAGACTGAGGAGAGACATGATAGCAGTCTTCCAATACTTGAAGGGCTGCCACAGGGAAGAGGGCGTCGATTTATTCTCCATAGCACCTGAGGGTAGGACAAGAAGCAATAAGGAGGAATTTCCTGACAGTGAGAGCTATTAAGCAGTGGAACAGCTTGCTTCTGGGAGTTGTGGGTGTTCCATTGCTGGAGGTTTTCAAGAAAAGATTGGACAACCATTTGTCCGAGATGACATGAGGACTCCTGCCTTGGGCAGTGGGTTGGACTAGAAGACCTCCAAGGTCCCTTCCAAACCTATGATTCTATGATTCTTACTCTGGAAACTGTGGCAGCTTAGGGGGCAGGACAGTGTTTGAGTAACATTTTTGAACTCTCCTGTTGGTCAGCTTGAGAGATAATTGATTAGCCCATGAGTTTTATTTGCCTCTTCTCAGTATTCTGAGGCTGACAAAAGTCAAGATGATCAAAGGTTGGCTCCAGAACAAAGACTGGAATCAGAATGAAAACTGTGCTGTGAGCACATGCTCTAAATCAGGCCTATGAAAAGTCCTTTTAGCTTCCAAAAATGCAGCTATGTTAAAAGATGGCATAATGTTATCTATTTTCGTTAGATGACACAAAATTCATATTAAAAAACTGAGAAAACTAAAGTAGTAAAAATAAACATCTGACATTTGATAGACATGCTAAATACATTGTAATCAATGTAGAGGTAGTCCTCAACTTATGACCACAATAGGGACCAGAAAAATTCTATCGTTAAGCGAATCACTGCAGTTATTAAGCGAGACATCATGTGTCTGTGACTTGCGACCTTCCCTGCTAGTTTTCCCATTGACTTTGCTTATTGGAAGCCAGCTGGGAAGGTCGCAAATGGCGATCACATGACTGCAGAACGCTGCAACCATTGTAAATGCACGACAGTTGCCAAGTGCCCAAATCACGATCACGTGACTGTGGGGACACTGCGACGGTCATAAGTCACTTTTTTCAGCGCTGTTGTAACCCAGCCACCCAGAGTCACCCGTTGAGCCACCCAGAGTCACCCTTTGGGGGAGATGGGTGGCATACAAGTTTGATAATAAATAAAACTTCAAATAGTCACTAAATGAATGGTCGTAACAAAATAATAAAGCCTGCCTCCATATGCCTCTCCCTTTATTTTGACTGGAATGTGCTTAACTGTCATACTCACCCTATCATGGAGGAACACAAGAGCCTGCAAAACATCATAGATTCCAGCACATATCTCTGAAAAAGAGAGAGTCTCCAGGATCTTCTCCAGTGGTTGCACATGCTCTGTAACCAGGTGAATTCCATCTATTTCCACAGTACATGAAAGGAAGCGCAGAAGGCAGGGGTGGCGTAAAGTTTTCAGGTGCTTTCAAAATGCAAAAAAACCCACTTAGTATGTATACCTGTTATCATACACATACACATCATATCCAACAGTGAAAAGGGAAACAAGATAAATATTGTACAGTTTCTTTCTGCATAGCATGATTTCCACATGGTTACTAAGCAAATTGAATAATATTTCATTGGAATATTTGGACAAAGTTAATTCTACTTTCATCTCTTGCAGTCAGAATTTCCACCTATATATGGATATCAAAGTCAAACCTCATACAGTTCATAAAACGAGACAGAAAATCCTGGTACTCCAAAAGCCTAATTTCAAGCAGCATCAAACAGGTGACTTACATGCAGGCTATGCTATATTTTTCTATAAGTCTCTAGTACTTTTGAAAGCAACTCACTAACAATTCTATAAAATGTTTCAGTCTCCAATGGCAATTACTCTATATGCAAAACTTCTGCACACATCACTCACAATGATCCAAATAATATAAATGCAGTCACAAAATCATGAACCTTTAGGACTCCCAAAATATAATAGTTTTGACATTTATGTCTTGAAAATTTTCATAGGCTTCTATTTGACATGTATGATAATTTTAGCCCACCTTTCTTCAAAGTAATTCCATATACTTATTCCATATACTTATAGAATCTAAGAATACTTAAACTTTTCCAACTATGTTTAAGGGTATATTACAAGAACTAACCCCACATGATCTAATCATCCATTTATTTCTTAAAAGAGATTAAAGTAATTGAAAAGACACCAATAAAATTACAATTGGCAGAGTTATTTTGAGCTCACCTGAGTTGAAAATATTTATAATAAAAGAATTTTGAAGGTCACAGACAATGCAAATTGGGTAACAATTTCACCTTCCTTTACTAAAGATATGCAACACTGATGATGATGAGTCAGGTAATGAAATGTCTGTAAGCAAACAACCAAGCTCAGAGAGCACCAAGAACTCCACATATGCAAAATATTTTGAGACTGAAGAGTTCTGATGTCAGAATGGCGTATTTGAGGTTGGAATACTTCCAATAAAATTAGAACACATCTTGAAAACTGAAGAAAATATTTTGGTGTTAGAACATTTCAACCTTGAAATATTTTGCTCATGGCTACTTCGTATATAGATGAAACCATATATATTTCTTTTCATTCACTGTAAGATTTTATTGAACTAAAAACACTGAACAAGGTATTTCTAAACCACAGCAGTTTGGGGGAAGAGCTCAAATTCATAGCTAATCTGCCTGAGTTTATTTAACAAAATATATAAGAAAGTGTATAATTGATTCTGCAATGCCTGTAATTTACTAAAGAACAGCCAACCAGCCTAAACAGCTACAAACGAGCAGAACTTTATCACACCACGGTGATACATAAACAAGAATCAAGCCCTCAGATGCCTACTCTGCCCCCATTTTAGGCACTAGTATATGATGTATCAATAGCACCAACATCATTAAGAGCTTACTCTTGTCTCTCACTTGTAAGTTATCATCCCAGGCAATGTTTTATCATGCAAAGGACAAGCCAGTCAATTTCGATGCAAGTTATATGGATAGAAATCTGATAACAGAAATGGCAGTATCAAAAAAGCAGTAATAGAACACAGTAATAGTTCCCAGGGATATGCTGTCATTGATTTCAAGATGGCAATTCTTGAGCAAAATAATTAGAAATACAATTTTTTCCCTAAAGCAACTGGGCTGAATTAGGGAATTTCTCATGCATGTAACAGATTCAAAAGTTTCTAATCATACCACACAAAATTAAGTCACCAGTGCAAGAAGATTTGTATCACTGTCACCAACAATTATGTGAAATGGCCAGTTTCTACAGATAATTACCAGTGTCTGAGGCACTTATATTTATATATCTAACCATTATTACTATTTTCTTCCCGTTCCTAGCCTTGAATGTAAATAAGAACATAAAATGCTAAGCATAATGTAATTGTTGACTTAGCTTCTTGTGAGAATATAATCACTATGTTTCATAAAACGTGGCTTATGGTTTAATGTTTAGTTTCTACAAAACCAGCAAATATATTCAATAAACTATAGCAAAGCAACTATGACCAAGCAAGTTATGTGAATATAACCATATTCCTCTCTTAAAATAATACTCTATTTATCTGATGATACATACTACAGTATACAACAGTAATCACTAGAATTAAGCTCAACTTTACCTTTTTTTACTGCCATTTCAAAGGCCATGTGTTTTTCCCCATAAATTGCCCTTTGAAATTTCTACTGAAAAGAGATAGCAGAAATTTCTGTGCAAATAGTAATAATGTAATAAATGTTAAATACCTTGGCAGCTCTGTTAACATTGTCTTCATTCTCTCTTTTGTAAACAAAGACTGAAGCAAGTTTATCATGCTGCAATATCGCTGAATAAATATTGACTCCAGAAGGTAGGGTAAATGGAGGTTCTTCCACTGCATCACGCTTTAAAGCACTGTTCTCTGATCCCATTACCTATCTCAGGGTGTCTTGGAATATACTTTATAGTGATAAAGAAGCTTTAAAGAGAAGTAATTTCAGACAAATTAGTCCCAATTAATATTAATGTAAAATTCCTTACATTCAGCAGTATCCATAACGAACTGTGATGATGCCATCATACAAATGTTACAATTACATACTTGTGTTGCAAGTGTGATCCAAATATCTATGTCATAGCATTTACATGATGTCATCATGCACATGTCATTTGCTACCCCCCACCCCTTGCCTCTTTGTACAAAGGAAGAAGAACATAAGAAAAAACAACTTTCCACTGTTTTATGCTGACAGAAATGAGATTAAAACTGAAAATGCAAACAGTTTGCCTACAGAGTAATCCATTTTAATCGCAGTAGGTCTTCCAAGTAAATATCCCTATGACTATACTGAATTAACCTTAAGGAAAATGTTGAAAAGTCTACCAATGCCTTGAACATAAACATTTCAAGTTTTTAAATATACTGTGCATATCTTAAAGTAAATATGACAGTGTTACTCAGAACAATTTAACCAAAACACTGAAAGTACATTGTACCAGAATTTGTCTTTTTGCCAATTTTGGAAACAAAGAAGTAATCACATACAGATTATGAAAAAGGTTAGGCATCCCTGGTCAGTTTGTATGTGCCACTGAGTCTCTAAATGAACAGAAGTTGACATAACCTCTACATGGCACAAATTTAAACACAACAGATCTAAAACACGTCTCCAAAACAACTATGAAGTATTACAGGAAAGAAAGATCTAGATTTTGAAATGGTCTTCACAGTAACCAGATTTGAATATTGCTGAAAATCTATGGGGAGAGTTCAAATATACAGTACATGGAAAAAGACCAAAGAATATTTTTAAGCTCTGAAAAGAAGGCAAATAGGCAAACAGAAAGATTTTTTAACTTGCTATAAGAAATGTATGAAAACTGTTATTTCAGCCAAAGGAGGTTTACAAAGTACTGACTGAATTTCCAAGGTTTTGCATCTGCCATATACATTATTTTCTTATTTTGAATCTGTAAGCAACTGCACATAAATACTAAGCATGCATTCAAGTTTTCAGAAAGATGTATTTAAATTTGTATCATGTAAAGGTTAGCAACTTATTTTCACCTAAGGATACACTGGCATATACCATTTGCTTAGAGATGCCTAAAGTAATTACGCTGAAGGAAGAGAATCAGCAGAAACAGCAAAAGAGGTCATTGTAGTTTGAATTATTCATTATTCCTCATACATACAATTTGAAACTGAATCCCTTTGATAATCTAAGCAAATGGGAAGGAAAGGATTAGAAAATTAATTGCAGAGGAAAGCCAAAAGTATTTTTCTTATTGTATAAGCTTACTTATATAGTTTTCTCTTGAAATAATCCATACAACCACTACTGGATTTGCCTTTGAGCCTAATATCAAAGCCCCTCTATTCCTATAAGCTTCACAAATTTGTCTTTCACTTTGGCTTAAAAGAATACAAAAGTATCCCACTATAGTAACTGAAAATCATTTCAAAATCAGTGACTGACCATACAAACTATGGCCCTCTGGTGGTTGCTTATTGTTTGTTAATTATATTTTGGCAAAATTGTTTGGCTTTTTTTCCTCCTAGTCATAGGCTTATATGATGAAAAAAAGCACATCCATAATATTCCAGCAATTGTTAAAGAACATTTTCAGTGCTTAAATTAGTCGATAAGACATTTGTTATCAAAAAGACAAGTTTCCCTTGCATTGAGCAACTTAAATTCTTCTTTAGCCATGTATTTTTAATTGGTTTAATTGTATCATGTTTAACTGGCTTTCTGTGTCCCTGTAGAGATAATGGATGGAAACAGAAAGCACTGAACTGTATTTACTGAACTGGTAAACAGTAAATGCAATACATTTAAATCACAGAAAACTGAACGTTCCGAGGCTCTTAAACCAAAATTAGCATGACCACCACCGCCTCTTTTTTAAAATGTGAAGCAACACTTTCACCAGAAATGCCAAAGCAGTCTCATCACTCTTATTTATTGTTTTCCATTTTGTGGCTCTAGATGGCTTACAGCATACTATTTATATGTTCACTCTTAATTCTCAACATTTCACTCTGCTTCCTGGCTCAACGATGTCACTAAGTGAAATTCTGGATCACTCTCTCACAGAGAAATACACAGGTTTTGGTTGCCTATCTAAAAAGTTGTATATTGTGGCAAGCCTTTTTGTAGATCAAAGCCCACTGTCAGAAGCAAGGAACAGTTGTGCTAAGCAGAAAAAATGTGTTTCACACACAAACCAACACAAGAGGGCCAGAAGATCATGAAATGAAATTATATTAAGTCTGTAACTTAATGTCAGACCATCAGACCTACTCTTACATTTCATTTTATATATATATATATATAAAATATGTATATTTTATGTCATTATTTTGATAATGGCAATTTATCCCATTATCTTTTCTGCAACTCCATTCACGCACAAGTGTGTGAGAGAGACAGAGAGAAAGAGAGAAACTGACTGACTTATCTAACCGGTCTTTAGTCCATAAATATCTCTGTTAATATTTAAAATGTCACTAGACTCTGCACCTTTCTGGAATAAAATTGTATGACGATAAAACAGGGCACGAAGAATGCTTTGACGCTGGGCGGCTCTCTTCCTTTGCTAAGCTGCGCCTCAGCGCTCATGACAGGCAGCCTACTTACTGCATGGCAAGCAAATCACCAGGACCGGGACGACGGCTATCCTGAAGAGACACCGACCCCAAATAGTTAATCCTTTCTCGCCAGCGCCGAACTGAGTAATCACCCCGCGGTTACCAGGAAATCAAGCCCCCCGAACGGTCCGAGCTGTCCCCGCCGGCTGGCTCTCGCCCTCTCACCTGCGGCCCCGCGGAGGGGGAAGGAAAGAACCGAGCTGCCCTCACCTCCCCGGTTCCTCAACAGCCACTTCCACAACAAGCGCTGCGGGAAGGGGAAAGTAAATTTCCGGCTTACGCAGACCATAGAATCACACCGGAGGATCGACTGACGCCCACAAGATCGTCCTTTGCTCCGCGCAGTGGTCGGTGGCGCCATATTGAATGAGGGCAAGGGAGACTGGCAAGGAGCGATTCCTCGACGGAGGGGGACCTCGGTAGATTGTTAACCAACAGTCACGTGAAAACGTCGGGAGGGAAGTAAAAATGTCGGTTAGGAAGCTAGGGGAAACGGTAGTATGTCCCTATTGCAACTCCTGCTACAGACAACTTTTAGTAGCATATTGCCTTTGCATGGTGTACGGGACCGTCGCCTTATTATGTGGCAAGTAGCGATGCCTAGAATGCATCGCGTTGCCCCCGATGGCACTTCCGCGCGGCAGCACTGAAGCGTTGTCCTCCGGTGCAGCAGCAGCAGCAGCAGCAGCAGCAGCAGCAACAAAGTGTGCCGGCGGGAGGAACTGCGGAGCGCCTTTCCGACAGTCATTGACGTTGCAGAACTTCAGGGCAACGAAGCAGGGGAGCAGCTCTGCCTGGAGAGAGGCAGGTGGGGAGTGCCTCCTTTGGGCCCCTGTCCCTTGGGTCTGCTCTCAGTTCTGCGATCCCCATGAGCTGCATCCAATGAGCCCTGCCACCCATGGCAACAGAAGGAGGGGGGGAAGAAGGGACCCACTCCCTCCTTTTTTTCCTTCTGCTTCACTTGCCAAGGATGCCAGGTGGAGGGAGTGGGAGAGAAGGAGGGGAGGCAGGTATTCTGCAGACAATGTTCTAATTTCAGGGAAGCTTTTCTCCCCCACTTTTGCCACAGGGGGAAGAAAGGGAAAGATACCAGGTCTGTACTGAGACAGCTTTGGTTGCATTGGTGGATGGCCTTTGGCAGGATTGGGATTAGAGTAACGCACCCATCCCGGCCCTCCTCGACTCAAGGCTCAGCTGCCTTGGTAGACCTTCTGTACTGGCCTAGAGGGTTGCAAGTGAAGGGCGTCATTTTGCTTCTCCTCCTTCCTCCTTAGCCAGTTCCAGTTCGTACTGGTGGGGAGGAGAATGGTTTAACCCCAGATCACTCAGGGCTCTAACCTTCTTCCCCCTCCTCATCAACAACTTTAATATCCATGGAGCTGCTGGGAGAGCTCATCCACCAGCATTAAGTGCAGTATCACCAGTATGCTGTATCTGAGTATACTGATGACACTTAGTTATACATCTCTGCCACTCACTGTCCTGATGGAGCCGTTAAGATTCTGTCCCAGCGCCTGGAGGCTGTGGGGGCCTGGATGGGGAAGAACAGCTTTGGCTCAACCCTGGCAAGACTGAGTGGCTGTGATTTTTGGGCCCCTTGAGTCCTGGAATTGGAGAGTTTCCATCCTTGACTCTGAGCAGGGTTGGCACTACCTTGCTCAGACTCAGTGCACAATCTGGAAGTCCCCTGGACTGAGCAGGTGGCAATTGTGGCTAGGGGGGCCTTTGCACAACTTCATCTTGTGTGCCAATATGTGCCCCTTCTTGGATTGGGAGTCTCTGCTCATGGTCACTCATGCCTTAGTAATCTCCCAATTGCATTATTGCAACACAGTCTAAATGGGGCTGCCCTTGAAGACCATCCTGAATACAGTGTTATAGGGAGTTGTGGGCACTTACCGCTATGCCCATGTGACACCACTAGTGCGTGAGGTGCACTGGCTCCCGGTTGGCTTTTCAGTGCAATTCAAGGTGCTGGTTATAATCTTCAAAGCCCTTTATCGTACAGGACTAGATTACTTGAGGTACCACATTCTCCTTAGGGTATCTGTCTGTCCCACAAGCTCAGATAGGGAGAATACATTCTGGGTCCCTTCATTGAAATAATGCCATCTTGTGGGACCCAGGAGGTGTGCCTTAGTGGTCGCTTCTATCTTATGGAATGAGCTTCTTTCTGATGTATGGCTGGCCCTGGGCCTGCTGGCCTTTAGAAAGGCTGTTAAGACGTGAGTCCTTGCTTGGGCCTTTGGATTGGATGTGTTGGAGCTCCAATTGAATGATGTTTGGATCACCATTTTATTATGACTTTATAGTTTATTGGTTTAGGTATTGCAGATTTGTATTTTTCTGTTAGATTCTATTGAATTTTCTGTAAGCTGCTCAAAATAGAGATATTTTAAATAAATAAATAAATAAATAACCTCCTGTTGACTTCCACAATACTGTTGATCCAGCTCATGCTCTTCTAACTTGTGAGATTGCTCCTTTAATTTTTTGTTCAGAGAGAATTTCAAGGATTTGTTTCTGATCCCCTGCTAATCTATTAAAGGATGTATAGACTGCTGCATCAAATCCCTGAGTTTTCATATAAACCAGGATGATATTCCAGGTTGCACCCAATCTGTCTCTGCCCATCTGTCAGCTTTTTTTTTTTTTTCTTTTGGTCAGTTGTCCAAATGCCAGCTCAGACATAATTAATTTTCTCAGGTTTTCTTCCGAGCCATCTTTCCTAGTTCACTGCTCATAGTCATCAGCCTTTACCCTATTTAATAGACATGAATCCTTTGTCTTGATCTTTGATACTCCATTTTTCTTGGAACTACCATCAATTTATGTACAACTTTTTGAAATCAGTCCTTTCCTTTCAGGACCTTTGGTTAAGATTCACATTTATATATTAGTAATTTCTACCTCAGTTAATTCATTCTGGCATTCTGTTGTCACTTCTACCTCAAACTTTCTTCCAAATGATGTACAGACTTTGTTGGGATTTCCCTTAAATCCATCCACCTGCTTTGCATGAATGAATCTTATTACAGCCAAAGGCCAGAGATAAAAGGTGTAACTGAAAACAGCTAAAGACAGTAAGAAGTAGAGTAATACAGGCAATTGTGATAATTGATATAAAAAGTGAGTTAACAATTGTGGGAGACCTTTCAGTAATTGATACCTAATTTTCACAGCTGCTGCACAGTATTTTCCTACTGTCTGTAATAAATGCTTTACAATGTGAAAGAAGGATGAACCTACAAGTATCATCAGATCACCCAGGGTACTGATATAAAAGAGGCAGAATATAGGCATTATGAATATCCATATAGATGATACAGTAGAGTGTTGAACTGTTTAAATATCCCACACAAACATGTTTCTCAAATGGGATTTTAGAATATCTTCCCTGTAGTAATGTGGAAGGCAAAATACTGTGCCTTGCCCCCAGAAAACAATCTTTTCTTAGTTTGGGGAATGTCAGTAAGAAGAGAGAAGAGGCCATTTCCCAAAAGCCCTTTGTCACCCAAATTCTATTTCTCTATGACAAGCTATTCTGCCTGAAATTCAATGTTAAATCTCTGGAGAAGAGTATGACTGGCACAGTCATAGCCCAGGTTCATAGAAACTCTGATGATAACCCACAAGTCATTATTTTTTGTTCTATGACACTGAACTTAAGGGGCAGTAATCAGTCATTATTAAAATGGAAGTAGTCCTGATGGGAGGAACTGAACCTTCAGCTCAGCATCAACCTCCATGACCTAACCTCAATTTTAGGCATCCCTGTCCTAAAATGTCAATGTCCTCGAAACTGCTATCGCCAGTGTTCCTTTCATGTTGACAAAATAACTAGCAAGCAAGACATTAGCAGTCTCAGAAAATGATCATTACGTAAACATACCTTTTAAAAAATTCTTAGAGATTTTGAAGACAAAAAGGGAGTTTATCATAGTGCATGACATTTCTGTCAGCAGCTTTTTTTCCCAATGAAATTTAACAATAATGATTAACACTCAGCTGTTCACCAGACTATGCATCCTATACATCAGGAAGGTAAACTTGGCGGAGTCTGCCTTAATTATGACCCCAGTAACAAACAAGCTTAGAAAAAAAACTTTATTTTGATGCCAACTGAACTCCCCCCCCCCCCAACAAATCAAATTGCCTGGTAAGGACAAATAGTGCTCAATGACAAAGAAGTTTCCCATTCCTGCTGTATAGCACTCCCATCTTTCACTAGGAATCCCTTTTTTTAAAATTTTTTTAAAGGGAGATAGGTTGAATTCAAAAGAAGAGAAACCTCTGCAATTTATGGAGTCAGACTCTTCTACAGAGGCTACAACAGCAGTTTTCTGAAGGAAACAGAAATTGCAGAATATCATTTAAGATCTGAACTCTAACAAATCAGAAAAGGCATGGCACTGTGTGTGTGGGGGGGGGGCGGGTGATGGTGATGGTGGTGATGAAGATAAATTACAAAGGGAGATTAAAACATTCAAAGCTGAAGATGTCATTTCAGGAGTACTGTAACTAAAGAGAAACAAACTGCTTGCTCAGGTTTGCCTATCAGAAAGAAGGCCTTCACAAAAGCTACATCGGTTTTCCTTTCACGGTACATGGCTACGCTGCTAGAGAGGATAATGTCTGCAAAACTGAACATCTTTCTTCCCCAGTTCAGTACCATGAACATTTTCAGCCAGTGTGCCAAAACTGGCTAGGAATTCTAGGAGTTGCAATTCCAACACATCTGGAAGGTGCCAGTTTGAGAAACTGTGATCTAGAAATTTCTGAACTGTTTTTCTTAATAGATGCAGAGATCTTACATATGTGATTGCACAAAGATGTTTGTTATTTGGTTCCAGATAAAGTAAAAAAAGATTTACAATGGAATATTGCTGGGAAAGTTGGTGAAAAAAGGAACTCTGTACACATCTTGAAATTACTGTATACTGTATTGCTTAGTCACTGTTCCTGAAAAAGAATAATTAAGCTTAAATGTATCCTTGGCTTCTTGTTAGCAACTGTCTTTTTGGTACTGTGCAGAACATTTCTAACACAGGATAAGTACCAAAGTTATCATTTATCCTGCAATTTGCAAACAGCATTATACAACCTGACATTTATTTCAATTGATATTAAAGTCATAATGTAGATGCACATCTGTATAATTACTATGAAGTGACATCAGTACAACTTATCACATCCTGGAAAACATCTCACAGAAAGGGAAGGTACAGATCTAAGAATATTACTCAGTTAGAAAGGATAAGCCAATTACATGTTTTACACATCAATTAAGTTTTTATTCAAAAACAAAGTAGTCATATTAGTTTAACTCATGGACCCTGGGTATACAGTGTAACAATCACATAGTCTATTTTTAATGTAATTAAATTAATTGCTTAATATACATAACATTAACTTTCCAGTTAGTAGATTCCAGCATCTGGAAAAAAAACCCAAGAAAAATAATGTACGGGTGGAGAAGAAAGAGAATAATTGAATTACTAACATTTTCCTGGGATGACAACAAACATGTATTACAGTCCTGTAAACAGTAGCATCATGCATTGATAACGGGGGGGGGAGTCCTAATTAAGACACAATTCAAGAATACAGGAAGTTAAATATGATTGCTTTATCGGGATCCAAAATTGTTGTAGTAGTAAGGTTCATCTGGTCGATAACCGTAAGCAGTAGTCGGGCGGCTTGGAATACCCATGGGCTGGCCAAACCCATCCACTGCAACACTATTAAAAAAAGACAAGAGTTAGCATTTATAATACAGATGTAGAACGTTGCCTATGCAAAAAGGTTTGGGTTTGGGGAATAACAATAAAGAATAGTAAATTGTTTAATATCAGTTGTATGCAGGATACCAAATAAACTCCATTCAATCTAATTGCCAGTTATGATCATCAAAGCCATTTTTGTACGTTGTTGCACAATACCTGATATTAACATAATACCCGACAGACAATGTCTGTTACTGTATTATTGCATAGTAATAGAACTTTTCCTCTTGTCTTCCAAAAGATGAAAATATACAAACTGTAAAACTGGGGTGAGGAGTCCAGCATCCAGATCTGACAGGAAAAAACCCAAGCACAGGCTAACAACTTCCCAGGCAGTGTAGTCTCTCTCCTCTTCTTTTGGTTATAAATAAGTATTTTAGATTTTTTAAATGTTTCTTCTAATAAGCAGAAATCCAAATTTGATTTTTTAAAAATGTACTTAAATGTAGATTTGGCTTTGACTTGCCAGGACTAGTTTTCCCCCAATTCCTATTTGTGGCATCCTTGAAGTGCTACATGAACCTCAACTGCAGTTCTCCATTGCCAAGGAAACTCTCTGTCAGTGGCCTAGGAATATTAATTATGGTCTTCCAAGTTAGAAGTAAAGACTGAGATTCCTCCTCAGTTTATGAGCTGAATGAATGGCCCAACCATTACTAGTCTACAGTAGTACATGCATGTACAAAGACATACATCCACCAAGTATGTTTTATTTAGAATGAATGTTTTTGTAAAAAAATACAGAAACACATAACCAGGTGTACACATGACCAATGAGAAATCTGCTTTCTCACTGTTTTCCAAATAAATGTCAAGACACTCTGAACTACATTAAGGAAAAGACTTACCCCAAAGTAAACCAGACAGTACCCTTTAATGTTCTGATATGAAAATAAAAATGGTCAGCTCTTTGAATTCCAATCTGTGCTAAGTCCATTTGACATTACTTCATTCTCAAGAGCAAAACTGCTGCTGGCAGAAGCTGCTTTGAATATATAGGTTTGTTTTTCCATCAGATTGCTGTCTTTTCTCACCAGCAGCAATTCTTTAAGGTCTGTGTTCTTTTCCAGTCTTTGTATGAGATATTTATTTAAATATTAATATGCTATTAATTAGAACCAACTACATCTAAGGATGAAGATAAAAATTCCTATGAACTCCTGATGTTCCTTAACGGCAGAATTTGTGTGCCCAACTTCTTGCGTTTCTTTGCTACAGGAGCCTGCTGTTTATTTAGAAGTTATTCTTGAACCACTAGATGGCAAGCTATCATCTTTAGTTATCACTAGTTCTTTCCAGACAGTTTCAATCTATTTCAACTTAGCCAAAACTACCCCTGAATATATTTTTAATTAGGCAGGAGAGAGAATCATGGTTTTAATTACATTCTGATCAAATCAATACTTTTAGTTCAAGAAACATGTAAGTAATTAGGTGCAGTGTCTTAATGTTCAGGGCTTGTGATGCTTTGGTATTTCCAAATGACTTACGTATGCAGTGGCTCAGATATGTCACTCTGCAATGTTAAACCATGCCTGTATTAAAGCATTTAGATTACAAGGAATAACCCACATCCCAAGATACATGCTGGTAAGGATTCAAACCTACATGCAAAACTGATTTCAACTTTTTTTCTAAAAACATAAGGATGTATTAAATTAGAAAACCTGAGTGAATATGCAGATAAATTCATAGAAACTGACAACCTGAATAAAAGGTGGGATATATAACTGACCAGTGCATTCAATGGTGAAAATACAAAATGAGAATTGAAAATTATATAAAGTTGTCTTTTCAAACTAATGATCTTTCTACACTATGTTTAAAAAATGAAAACAGCAGATAGTTATAGCTCAGTGTTTTATTTACATGCATGCCTGTATGCTCAGAAAAAAATCAAAACATAAGGTGGGAAGGGCTGGAAGCAACCTCACCAAATGAAAGTAATTAATGGTCATGGCCACCATGGCAGCCATTTTATAACTAAATTTACTTCTTCCTGTCAATACATTTTCAAAAATTCAAGCCCAAAAATGGTGGGATCCCTGGCCTACTGCCATAACACCAGCCCCTGATATCTCTATGTTATAATATTTAATCTTTACAGTTAGTCCTTGAGTAATGCCCACTTGTCCAGTGACCATTCAAAATTATGACGGCGCTGAACTAGGGGGACTTACAACCAGTCCCCAAAGTTGTGGCCATCACCGTGTCCCCTTAGTCATGATCCAGGTGCTCAGCTCACAATTACAATGTTGTGAGCCACAGTCACATGATCGCCATTTGCAACCTACCCTGCCAGCTTCCCACAAGTCCTTCTCCCAAGGACCTCCATTACAGAATAACAGATCCCTGCCTGTCTTAGTACTCCTTGCCCGCCTTCCATAGTGCACATGCAGCACCCCCAATCTCTGCGCTCCATAGCACCTGCCCACAGCACCACTCCTCCACCACCACCCCTGCGGCACCTGCACACCCCTCCACCATGCTTCTTCCCTGGGACTCCCGCCTCTTCCCACTTAACAGTCCATGCAGTCCTGGGGTTAAGCCAACTGGGACTGCCAGAATTGCCATTGCTAAGCAATGCGGTCACATGACATCACACTTTATAACCGCATTGCTTAGCAATGGAAATTCTAGTCCCAATTGCCATCGCAACCCAAGGACTATCTGTATGTTTTAATTTGCTTGAGGGACATAGGAAATGAATTATTTAGATATTGACTATCCCTTCAGTGTTACAAAAGGAGCATTCACTTTAAAAAACAAAGGTACAACCATTGAACGTTTTACTAGCTAAAGGAAGTATATACTAAAAAACAAGCCAACCCCTTCTTTCTGTAGGAATAACGTCCTACTTTTGCATTTGTCTTTTCGTTAATTTACTTGAAAATTATTTGGCTACTTGTCCTTTTTTCAAATCCATACATAAAAGCAACACCATAATTTCCTCTCTTAATTTGGCAGAAGCAGCAATGTATTATAGGAATAATCTGTGGGTGTGCAGCATCTTATTAGCACAACATGGGGCTTACTAAAGAGTAACATATTCCTTAGCTCAAAACTATATACTAAGGAGGTTTCTTCCTCCTCTACAATTATCTAAGCGGGCCTTCTCTGTGCCTGTCCTCTGGAACATCATTCTGCTCGAGATTCATATGGCTCCTACAGTGGGGCAAAAAAGTATTTAGTCAGCCACCAATTGTGCAAGTTCTCCCACTTAAAAAGATGAGAGAGGCCTGTAATTTCCCTCATAGATATACCTCAGCTATGAGAGACAAAATGAGAAAAAAAATCCAGAAAATCACATTGTCTGATTTTTAAAGAATTTATTTGCAAATCATGGTGGAAAATAAGTATTTGGTCACCTACGAACAAGCAAGATGTCTGGCTCTCACAGACCTGTAACTACTTCTTTAAGAGGTTCCTCTGTCCTCCACTCGTTACCTGTAGTAATGGCACCTGTTTGACCTTGTTATCAGTATAAAAGACACCTGTCCACAACCTCAAACGGTCACACTCCAAACTCCACTATGGCCAAGACCAAAGAGCTGTCGAAGGACACCAGAAACAAAATTGTAGACCTGCACCAGGCTGGGAAGACTGAATCTGCAATAGGCAAGCAGCTTGGTGTGAAGAAATCAACTGTGGGAGCAATAATTAGAAAATGGAAGACATACAAGACCACTGATAATCTCCCTTGATCTGGGGCTCCACGCAAGATCTCACCCCGTGGGGTCAAAATGATCACAAGAACGGTGAGCAAAAATCCCAGAACCACACGGGGGGACCTAGTGAATGACCTGCAGAGAGCTGGGACCAAAGTAACAAAGGCTACGCCATCAGTAACACACTATGCTGCCAGGGACTCAACCCTTGCAGTGCCAGACATGTCCCCCTGCTTAAGCCAGTACATGTCCGGGCCCGTCTGAAGTTTGCTAGAGAGCATTTGGATGATCCAGAAGAGGATTGGGAGAATGTCATATGGTCAGATGAACCCAAAGTAGAACGTTTTGGTCTAAACTCAACTCGTCATGTTTGGAGGAAAGAGAATGCTGAGTTGCATCCAAAGAACACCATACCTACTGTGAAGCATGGGGGTGGAAACATCATGCTTTGGGGCTGTTTTTCTGCAAAGGGACCAGGACGACTGATCCGTGTAAAGGAAAGAATGAATGGGGCCATGTATCGTGAGATTTTGAGTGAACACCTCCTTCCATCAGCAAGGGCATTGAAGATGAAACGTGGCTGGGTCTTTCAGCATGACAATGATCCCAAACACACCGCCCGGGCAACGAAGGAGTGGCTTCGTAAGAAGCATTTCAAGGTCCTGGAGTGGCCTAGCCAGTCTACAGATCTCAACCCCATGGAAAACCTTTGGAGGGAGTTGAAAGTCCGTGTTGCCCAGCGACAGCCCCAAAACATCACTGCTCTAGAGGAGATCTGCATGGAGGAATGGGCCAAAATACCAGCAACAGTGTGTGAAAACCTTGTGAAGACTTACAGAAAACGTTTGACCTCTGTCATTGCCAACAAAGGATATATAACAAAGTATTGAGATGAACTTTTGATATTGACCAAATACTTATTTTCCACCATGATTTGCAAATAAATTCTTTAAAAATCAGACAATGTGATTTTCTGGATTTTTTTCCCCATTTTGTCTCTCATAGTTGAGGTATACCTATGATGAAAATTACAGGCCTCTCTCACCTTTTTAAGTGGGAGAACCTGCACAATTGGTGGCTGACTAAATACTTTTTTGCCCCACTGTATTCAGGCCCTATTTAAATGAGCCCTTATAACCTGGCTCTATTTCCAAGTGCTGGGTCGGAGTGGGTGATGGACCCCATAAGTGATGTTTTGATCTTTTAGATAACTGATTTTTTTTTCTGGACTTTCTCTTGGATGATTTAATTTTTCATTTTTACAGTTTTTGATGGTTGTATTCTATAAACTGCCCAGAATCATAACAGAGTGGGGCAGCCTAACACACACACACACATTTTTATTTGGCTGATAAACTATGCTCTGATATATTCATGCTGTTCAAACAACTCTGATTTCTTTTCAGATCATATGAACTGTTGTACCTTTGTGAAATCAATACAAAAGACAAAGAAACTATTATAATACCTTTTAAACTGTGGGAGCTTCTAGGCAGGATTTTTATTATGTACTTAATTTATAGAATTTTACCAGTGGTGGGATGTTGGAATATGGAAGCAAATGTCAGTTGTAACCCTCATGTTTTTCTCATAGCATCTTCATTCATTTCTTGCTACAATAATATGTTAAACAGTAACTGTACAAAGACTTGATGGGAAGCCCTGAAAGTTTTCTATCGATGAGCATTCTCTATGTAAAAATAGTAAGTCATAGAAGATTTATGTCACTGGTGGAGGTAATGATAAACACCACAGATTTGGAAGCTTTATTTTCTCCTGCTTTATTTTCTCCAATTACATAGTGACAGGAAGATGGTGTTGTAGCAGAGAGCAGCTTAAATTAACTAATTGCTGTGTAGCACTAACTCCTGAATGTCTTATCCTAGGGACTTTTAATTATTTATTTTTTTCCCCTAAAATTGTTTCCAAATATCAGTTATATTACTGTTTCTACTACATGCACTTCTCTTGAGCACAATAAATTTAAATCTTAGGGTTATTCAGACTACTAAGCATAATCTAGGAGTTCTTCACAGTGACAGCTAAGCTTTCCTTCTAAGATGTTGCCAAAGAGAAAATGTGCTCAAAAATGCAAGATAAATTTTGTAAAGTTAAATTACACATCTATTCAGGATTCCTGAAGGTGAGATGCTTTGGAGAACTAAAACCACATTAAAAAAATTACAAAACCCATCCAACCCATAGAAGCTGGCATTGTCCACAGTCTTCCAGAACTTAACTGAGACACTGCTTGTTAATCTGCAATAACAGAATATTCATCTATTCTGATTTTTGCCTAAAAAACTAAATTAACCTGTATTTCTAGTATGAACATTTGCCTAAGCAACAAGGATACATAATACATAATAACAAAAAATATGAAGGGGGTCTGGGATCCATGCAGTTTATTCTTTGATAGAAAATCAGTTTCCTTTTGCATTGAATAAAGTACTGCTTTGAATTCACATGCTTTAACTGAAACTAATTTTACAATCATTAAAATACAATCATTGAATTTTCTATTGCAGAGCTAAAGCAAGATAAGACTTGCCAATTTTAAGAAGCAATTATACTGCAGGTAAATTATTCAAACTGATCATAACTTTAAAAACCCTATAAATTCTCAGTGTAAAATAGCCTCTCAATTGCCTTTCTCATCCCACTATCCCATCACCCTCCTCGTTTGGCTTGTATTAGCAGAACAAAAAGCCTCAAAAATTGGTGTGTCAGAGAATAAGCAAGGATAAAGTATGCAGGTTCTGAATCCAGATAAACAATTAAAGCTCCCCATCACATCCCCACCACGGGGGAACATTTTAGATATTGAGCTTGTCTACATTTATTCCCTCCCATTTTGGAGAAACAGTGTAAATAAATGAAACTTAATTGAAAACAAGGACTAGGAATAGATTACTTTTTCATAACAGCTTCTGAAAATGTGTGCCTGTGTTATATTTAGTTGGCACACTGGTAAGACTTTTCACTGCCCCTTACTGGGGTCAATGCATTGTGGAATAAAAGAAATATGTGGTGATGGCAGAAAACATGAATGAATCCTTTCACTACTGGCAATGTTTTCCTAATCAGCTGTAATACAGTTGCATGCACCCAGAGTCAAATTTTACATGTAAGTGACACAACCTCTACATGGTACAAATGTAAACATTATTTTGCAATGTTTAAAAAAAGGTATTTTTTATCGTTAGAATAATAAATACAAAGGAAAAATGGTCTAAATTAGATAGTAACAGTTGAATAACACAAAAAAGAAACAACTGCTAAGAACAGATAAAAACATTATGGGAAAACTTTCTAGTAACACATCATCCCCTTCATTTATTTCACCAACCATTGACCACAACCTAGATATTTATACATTAAACATTAAAAATGATTGCTAGTATACATTTAAATCCTTTCATCTATTATTTTTATTGGTCTCATAACTTTCTTCCTAAAAACCATATTGCAAATGTCTATATTTGCTCTGCTGTGTAATGTGTAGTATATAATTCTTGCTTAAATTTGGTTAGATATCTGTTATGGATATACTGTATACTGTCAATTTTGCCATTACAGCATATTCTCCCATTTTGGTCCCCCCTTCTGATATGGTCAGCAAAGTTCTTTTTTTCCAATGTTGTACCAAATTTGTTCTTGCAGCTGTCAACACTTATCTTTGTAAATTGTGATATTTTTCATTCATGTTTTCTGGAATTATACCTAATAAGAATATTTGTGGTTTCAGTTCAAATTTTATTTTTAGGATTTTCTGAATATTTTGATGTATTTCTTTGCAGTGATTTTTAGTTTTGTTACACATAACCACCACATATGATTAAATGTTCCTTCTTTATTTTGGTATTTTGAACAGTAATTGTTACATGATTGTTACTTCTGGAATGAGTTCCCCCGAAATTTGAAAAGGTCAAATTCTACTGGTGTTTCAAAGGGCCTTGAAGACCTGACTCTTTGCCCAGGCCTTTGGCAAGCATGACTGAAGCCCCCTTTTCTTCTTTTTCTTTGTTCCCATTTGGGTTATCTTTGCTATCTTTACTCTTTTTTTGTTTTTTGTTTTCTTGTTTTAATTTTTTAAAAACATTTTGTAAACCACCCAGAGTTGCTGGGAGTTGGGCAGCATATAAATTTAATAATAAATAAAAAAATAAAAAAATAAAAAATAATTTGTCTATCTTGGTAATTATTGACAGAATTATATACTATCTATAAACATTTTATACCAATTTTCCCTTAAATTATAACAGGGAGTGAATTTTATTGATTTTTTCCCCATAGCTCTTCCCATACTGTGATTATTTCTCTGAAGTTCTGCATCCAATTTATCATGCAGTTTTTGATTTGTTCCATTGGTGTGTCATATTTCAATAACAATGTATACCTATACATTCTAATAGGTAATCTGGGTTTCTTCCTAAGTGATTCAAATTCTGTCATCTTTCTCAAAGACCTTCTTTCATTTTTGAAAACACTTTTTATTCTTCCAGCAATTTGTAAATACATCAGTCATAGTAAATTCCTACCTTCATCACACAGTTCTTGCTATGTCTTTACTCTGTTTCCTGAATCTTGATATACCATATTGGCATATGTGATTAAATCTTTCTTTCTATAGTTGTTCCTGAAGTTTGACAGTGAAGCTAATGGTGAAGTCAGAACACTTACTGTTTTTAAAAGATTCTGAATTTTTACCAAACTTTGTCTTATAATATGTCCTTTCAAATTATTTTCTTCTTTTGTTTTGTTATAATCACAAGTACCTATGAAGTCCATTGGCTAAGCTGACTCCTTCTATGGTCATTCTCCAAATTTAAACACTTATTTATATACAGTTGTTTATAGATTCAAAATAAGAAAGTAGTGAATAATGTTTGAGATCTCTCCATAGATTATTCAAGTCTGGGAACTGTGAAGGCCATTCCAACATTTTTGTTTTCTTTCCTACAAATACTTCATGGTCAATTTGGAGGTATGTTCTGGGCTGTTGCCTTGATAAAATATCCAAGCTCTTTTCAGCTTCACTTTCTTTACCGACTGTGGAACATTATCTTCTATAATGTGTTGGTATTAAGTTGAACCCATTCTTCCTTCCTTCAGCACAATATTTTCTGTGATTCTGGCTACCATAAAACTCCAAAGCATAATAGAGCCACCTCCATAGTTAGCCAGATGTTCTTTTCTTCAAATGCTTCATCCTTTTTTCTCCAAATGCATCTTTTGTTGCTGTGGCCAATATTTTTGTTTTCAGTCCAAAGCATTTTTTCCCAAAATGTTTCAGGCCTATCAAGGGTTTCTTTTTCAAACTTAAGATTACTTTTGTGATGGGTTTAGAGAAAAGGTTTTCAGTGGCATGCAAATAAATCCCTGTTGTATAAGCAACAATGTGATGTCAGTCTGTGGACATCTACTCCAGTGTTAGCCCAGTGTTTCGGCAGGTCTTTTGTAGCTTCTGTTTTGCAGATATGGGCAATTTTCAGGCACTTTTAGCAGAGATTTTTCTTGGTCTCCCAGATCTTGACTTGACTTCAACAATTCCATGTAACTTCTATTTCTTAACAATGTTTCTCACATTTGAAATTGCTAGCTCAAAGCATTTAGAGATTTTTGTATAGCCTTCCCATTTTATAAGAGTGAATTCTTTTCATTTGCAAATGCTCAGACAACTACTTAGAGAAGCCCATGATGGTTGAAAGTAGACAGAACAGCAATCACAACCAGATAGGTTAAGAGAGTCAGATTATTTGTTCAGTTTGGAATTGTCATCACCTAGCTAACTATAGCCCTAACAAGCCAATCACATTTTAGAACCTTATTAACAAGTACACAGTTAAAAAAGCCCTGAATCAACTGGAAAAGTGTCCAAATTTCTGCACCTGCCATATTCATATTTTCTTATCTGTAAACAATTTCATGTGACTATGTACACACTGAAATTTGCAGAAAAATCTTGTGCTTAACTTTATACCCTGTAGAGATTGTGTTGGCTTTTATTTACTTAGGGATTTACTGAAACATAAAATTTGACCAGGGCTGCATAGATTTTTGTATGCAGGAGTATGTAAAAGTTCTTTATAGGCTACCCTCAAAGTCATGTTGCACCAATTGAACAATCATATTCTATTTAATTTTAAAAAATGGAGCAAGAGATATATCACCCTCAAGAAATAACCCATTAATATCTGGACTGGTAATGTTACTCCAGCTCCTTAATTTGGAATTATTCAAACATGGTTACTTATAGATCTAGCTCTGTTATGCTTATTATCATTGAAAAACCCCTTTATCAGAGTCTAGCTTTACAAATGCTAGTTCAGATATACAGTTACTTTAAAAAGAAAAACACAATAAAAATTACAAAAGACAAGATGATTAAATCAAGTGTCCCCCTTGTACCATATAATGGAGGTCTACAAGGATTCTTCTGGCCATAGCTTGGCATTTAACAGCAAGTGATCACTAAGGAAGAAATTTTATTCCATTTAACTGTTGCAGATTTTCTGCAGTGAAAAACGGCTATGTAACCTGAGAAGTGACAGAACAGGGAGATCAAAGCCACAGTCTGGAAATTAAAATAAACCTTCAGGCTACTTCCTGCAAGAAAATTCACTCTGGCAAACTAAAACAGAGTCCACCTAAAAACTGTTCTATTTTATGAGCTGTCACATTAACTCAAGTGGTTTGGACCAGTCAACTTCAGAACATTGTATTTCCTTGTTTCTGTCTCATATACTTCTGTAAGCTGTTTTGGGGAGAGGGGGAGGATAAAAATAAAATCAGAATTCTTTCCTTTGGACTGAAACTGAGAAGGTCATAGCTAAACTCATTAAAATAAACAGGTTTTCATTTGCACATTCCATTCCCATTTACTATTTTTTATTTTTATTTTTTCAGACCTGCATGTAACATACATTTTCTTTAATAACACTTCTACATTGTGTTCAATTATTGTTTAAATCAGTTTATACAGCCCAGATAACTTATAACTCAGGAGCTGGTCTATTCCTAGCAGCACATCTGGAGGAAGTTCAGTGAGAAGTAAGAACATTGGGAATTACTGCTAAGTTTCAAAAGCTGACCATTTTTGACAGTTTTCTCCTGGGACATGCAGAAAATTGAAATTTTCATTGCTCAGAGTTTTTATGGAATTGGACAGCCTTATAAATTTGGCAAATAAATAAAATTACCTATCTAAATTATAAATACTGCTTTGGTGTGCATTAATGTAAATTAATACAAATTAAGTCATAGCCACTGAGAGAAACAACTATTATTGAATAATATCTTAATCCAATCAAACAAAAATCTATGATTAAACTATGATTAAAAATGTTGAACCCTTTTGAATTTTCAGTATTTCTGCATAAATATGACCTAAAACGTAATCTGTTTTCCACAAAAGTTCTAAAACTAGATAAAGAGAACCCAATTAAGGAAATGCGTCAGAAACATTATATTTGTTCATTTGTTCATTGAGGAAAATTATCCAAAGTTACGTATTTGTGTGTGGCAAAACTCTTCTATGAATGTTGGCATTTAGTAAATTGTTAGTGGTGATGGCGGCAGCGGCGGCAGCAGCGGCAGCTCCCAAATAGCTTTGCCTGCTTGTGAACTGCATCACCACTAATGACAAGAGCAGCCTTCTTTTTCCTCTAACACATCATCCTTTCCTTTCTTAACAATGGCAGTGATGCAGAAGGTTACTGCTCTCCAGATTTCTTTATCCCACTTGTCAGATTTATGCTCTCTCGACTGCCGCTGCTGATCTTATCTAGTCTCATCCAAAAAAGAGATGTCCATTTGAATCTTCTTCATCTGTACAATTTCCTCCTCAGATACTCTCACAATTTCCCTGGAGCATGTACAATTCTTGCTTCTAATGATCTCCTTTATTCAATTTCCCCTCCTTATTTTTTCTTGGTTCTTCTTCATCTTCATGTGCTTCTTCTTTCCACATTCCACTCCTTTCCACATCTACTGTTTCTCTTTCCTTTACTGTCTCCAATTTTTCTGCACTTACAACTAACCAGACTTGCCCAGACAAAAGGGCAGCACTGTCAAAGCCTGCTCTGAGTTTTGCTCCTCATTTTACCTGCACAAGTCCACCATGGGCAGCTGTGGTACCACAAAGATTGAGAACTCCTTATATGTAATTATACATATAAAATATATAATTAAAAATAAGTAGAACGTTTTATTTCTTGCTCAACTCTAAATCCCAATGAGATCAGTAGTTTTATTTCTGTGGGTGAGAGTGGAGATGACAGAAGTTGGTTTATCATTTTAGGGAGTCACAGTATCATAGGTTTTTGAATTCCTGGGCCAAATCCTTTCCACTCAGTTTTCTGATTTCACATACAGGCTTTATAAACAGAAGATGCTCTGTAATTTCTTCTGTCATATTGAACTGTATGATCAGCTTTGTTTCTCTGTTTGCTTGATAGACTGATCTTAATAAAGGCAAGCAAAATATCCAGTGCAACATCAGGGATCAGTGATTGGCATCAAAAATCTCTGTGATACAGCATATGTGCATCCAGCTGCTAAAGTCATTTACAATGTTGTTGGTTTGGGGGCTTTCAGTCAGAATATCTACGGTGTTCTGCTACTAATCTTCTGTGGGGCATGATATTTTATGTTACGTTAGCATAGCAGGTCTTCTGCCAAATCTTACAGGCCCTGAAAGAACTCAAGAATAGCTTTGCATCCTAAAACATTTGTTTGGAAATGTACAAATGATAACTTCTAATCTACTAAGATACATTCAACTTTTTCTAGAAGCAGTTTACCTGCTGGAAAAAGGATGCTGACCCACAAGATCTCCATTCTGAAGATGGTAATCACTGAAGAAATCAGGACTTATTGCTCCATCATGTGTTATTAATCCATCTATGAAAACAGGAAAAAAAAGGGTCAGAATGTAGGGGCTTAGGAGATTTTATTTTGGAACTAAGTAGCGTTTGTTTCATGTACTACAATGAAAAATTACATTGTCAGTGGCAGTTTTGTCACTTCCACTTACTATGTAAATATGTGTTTGAATATTTCCAGACAAGCCCTTAAAAGAATTTCGGAAGTGGTATATTCATGGATTTTGAAGGGCTCAAGGTAAAAAACTAACTCGACTCTTTTGGTGCATGGACATTATTATTTCTACAGGGGTATGCTGTTGATTATATGCTGATTATATATATCAGAAGAATAAGAAAGAGAGCCAGTTTGGTCTAGTGGTTAAGGCACTAGGCTAGAAAACGGAGACTGTGAGTTCTAGTCCTGCCTTAGGCATGAAAGTCGGCTGGATGACTTTGGGCCAGCCATTCTCTCTCAGCCCAATTCACCTCACAGAGTTGTTGAGGGGAAAATAGCAGGAGGAAGGAGTATTAGGTATGCTCGCCACCTTGAATTATTTATAAAAATAATAAAGGCGGGATTAAAAAAAACTAAACAAAAAAACAAAAAAAAGAGGTTCTCTTTTGCCTTAAAATTACCCTTCTTCCTTATGACTAGAATCCAACATTGTTATTACATAAATGGATTTTTTTAATACTTGGTGATTGACCCTCCCTCTTACAAGGGATGGTTGGTTGAATTTGCTTCCTTTCTCTGCCGCTATAGGCCATGTGGAAATAAAGAAAAAAGAACAAGGAGATTTCAAACTCATATGATACAGTCAAGGGATGTAATGAGATGTGACCTAACAGTGAAAAAGTAAGTTCAGTTCCCGCAACTGTTAATTTCTTTCAAGGGAAGCTGATAATTTACAAAAGAAGTCCTATATAGAAGAACTGTTTTTGTTTGAGAGAAGCTTTAAGACAACTTCTGAAAGATACCACATTTTAGATAATACAAGCAATGTATGCAGCAAATGACTTTATTTTTCTTGTTGTTTACAACCACAGGTCTTTTTAGTTTTCTTGTTTCTTGTTTTGAGAATGATTCCCACCTAGAAGACTTAGAGGTAAAAACTGAAGACCCAGATTTCTGCTTGTCTCACAATAACAAATTATGCTGGGATCTTTGGGAGATGATTGAGCAAAACCTGGAATTGAAAGTAATCCACTGGTTTTTGTGCTGGGAAGGGCTAATTGGGTTTGCTGGTTAATAATACCCTGTACCTGTCACAAACCAATACACTAGACTCTACTCTAAGAAACCTTGCTCTAGCCATCAGGCCTTGAGACACCTTCCCTTGAGGCCTACATAATTCAGTATGCTTTCCCATTATGGTTCTATGGGTAGGATAGTCCTTAATTTTGTCCTCAACCTTCCCCTACAAGGAGGGAGGATAAGACAATGAATATGCTACAAATTTAGCTGTTTTCCCTCTTCATCTAGTCTTTTTATTGCTATACTGGGACTGGGGGAAAAAATCCCCTGCAAAAGGAACCCTCTTATATGGGGAGAGATTCTCTTATAACTAATGACCCCTGTACCCCCCACCCCATAATCCATACTTAAAAAGCATGGTGTGGGGAGGAAGACTGGCAGCTAGCAAGACTAATAATATTAGTAGAAGTAACACATTCAGGATGAATAAAAGTAGTTCTGGTTATACATGACAACTATTCTAGTAGAGCATACTAGCTGAAGTTAAAAATTTGCACTGCTTTCCATGACAATCTCAATATATGTTGAAATACGTCCTTTGAAATACATAATCTCTTCCACGGTTTATCATATTTTTGGAATTACTCTTAGATAATTCACTATTCAAATGGGAATTTGAAAGTGAAAAATTACCTGATAAATTCAAGTAGCAATTGTTTTAGCATTTGTGACAACAAGCTAGCATCAGATAAAACAGATGCAAACAAAAATCAGGACTGTTTAAAGAAGACTTCTCCAAACCAAGCAAATATATGCAAACATATTGTAACAAGACTGAAAAAAATAATACAAAGGAAAACATGTAGACAAATTTTCCTTTTTGATTATCTGCTTATATTATAACCAGATGTAAATAGCAACATGGATTGAATAAACATGTTCATTTCTTTCTAAATATCCTTTGGAGAAAGCGTGTGTCACAAGGATTTAAATTAAACAGACATCAGAGTATATCACAATACAATTTTAGGTCAGTACTAGAAATTGCAAATGCTATGGGGCTTCCATCTTCTTCTACCCACTCACTCCTAATTTGAGATAACATAATTACTCTCTAAAAATTCCTATCTCTTGCAAATAGATTGGAATGGAGCAGGAAAATTCAGATTTGGATTATTTATCGATTTTTATTTATTGAACATATTTATATCCTGCTGCAGTCAAAAGCACCTCTGTGGCTTACATTATAGTAGTTGAAGATTTAAAAAATCCTCCAGTTTAAGGGGAAAGTGCTAATGTTTAGGGGAAATTACTAATACTTCAAAACCCCAGGAATGTTCTTATATCCTGTTCCACAAAAGTTTTAAATTCTGTGCTTAATATTATATAATGGTTTTCAGAAATCAGGCCTCCAGAACCATAGTTGCACTAGTCTTTCAGGCCACAGCTGCAAGAGTACCAGCTTCAACTGAGACAGCATGCAGCAGCTTATGTAGGGATAGGACCTCTTAGGTTCTCCTATATAACACTGCTACTGGAAGAGTTGCATCAGTTACCAGGTGCAATTCAAATAATGGCTTGAGACCTGGATATCTATGAGACTACTTTTCCCTCTGGCTTCTGTCTGCCCAAGAAGATGGGGAAGGGTGAGATTCCTCCAGGTCCCGTCTCTTAAGAAATGTCATCTTCAGGGACCATAAGGCAAGCCTTTTCTGGAACTATATTCCTCACAAGATCAGGTTGGCTCCCACCTGTTTTTTTTCCAGAAAGGCATTAAAACATATTTATTCCAGAGAGCTTGGAAGCAGATTTGAGATGAGAGAGACGCTCCTGCTATGGATTTGGATACTGTTGGTTGTTCCTCAGGTTACTACATTTTCTTATTAATTGACTACTGTCCTTATTCTAATGTTTTGTAAGCTGCTTAGAGGCTTGTTTATTTAGATTGACATTTAAATTTTAATAAATAAATACATGTATAGTATTTTTATTTTATAGGGAATAGAATTTGAGACAGGGGAAATGAAAATTGCTGTTATGCTCTTTTCTTTTTCATTTTCTTTCAAGTAAATAAATCTTGATTTTGTTGTTCTTGCTCTATGTAACACGAGTAGGCAACCCAGCCATCCACAGTTGGTTAAGCCCTCCAGATATTCCCAATATTCTATAAGGCCCAGTGACCAGAGTTCTTCCATTATATAAGCCATATTGTTAGAATTCTGGCTTATGCTCTGCTAAGGTCACTTGGCCTTTCAGGAACAGGGTTTTTCACAATAATTAGGCATGGCTACAACCACAATAAGCCAGGAGGGTGACAATCAAGTCTGGAGATGCAGGGATGCCTTTAATGTTCCATTCCCAGAATCTAAAGCTGCTTCACAAATGTTGGAGTGGGGGTGGGGGAAGAAAGAGATCTGGAAATATCCAAGTTTATGTGCATTTACAGTACTGTGCAAAAGTTTTAGGCAGGTGTGAAAAAATGCTGTACAGTAAGAATGCTTTCAAAAATATATTCATTCAGGAGGGCTTTTGCACAGCTTCGGGTTGTGCACCAGTTACATCCCTTCCTGGATCGGGATGCCTCTGAACGGTCACTCATGCCTTTGTTATCTCCCAGATAGACTACTGCAATGCGCTCTACATGGGGCTACCCTTGAAGAGTATCCGGAAGCTTCAGCTGGTCCAGAATGCAGCCATGCGAGCTATTTTTGGGGTCCGAAGGACCCATATAACACCTTTGCTCCATGAGCTGCATTGGGTACCAATTTGCTTCCGGGTCCAATTCAAGGTGTTGGTTATCACCTTTAAAACCCTACATGCCATGGGGCCAGGCTGCCTGAGGGGCCAGGCTGCCTGAGGGGCCAGGCTGCCTGAGGGGCCAGGCTGCCTGAGGGGCCAGGCTGCCTGAGGGGCCAGGCTGCCTGAGGGGCCGCCTCACCCCCATGATTTCAACCCATCCCACCCAATCTCACAGAGAGGGCATGCTCCGGACCCCCTCGACAAAAGAACTCCGACTAGCGGGGTCCAGAAGGCGGGCCTTCTCTGCTGTAGCCCCCGCCCTTTGGAACATCTTGCCCCCAGAGGTGAGACAGGCCCCCTCACTCCCGGCCTTTCGGAGGGATTTGAAGACCTGGCTCTGCCATCTGGCCTGGGAGGGAGGTTGTCAGAAATGGGGTTGGCTAGCCCCCTAGAGGCCTAGTGTGGCTTCCATCAGCCTCTTGGATTTTTTTTTCTCTTCTTTCCATTTGTGTAGATGTGTTTGCCTTTCTATAAAATTTAATTATGTATTTATTTGTTTTAATTTGATGTAAACCGCCCAGAGTCCCCCACTGTGGGGAGATGGGCAGGGATAAGTCTATGTATAAATAAAAAATAAAATAAAATATTGTAATTGTTTATCAATTTACAAAATGCAAAGTGAGCAAACAGAAGAGAAATCCAAATCAAATCAAAATTTGGTGTGACTACCCTTTGCCTTCAAAACAGCATCTATTCTTCTAGGTACACTTCCACAGAGTTTTTGAAGGAACTCAGCAGGTAGGTTGTTCCAAACATCTTGGAGAACTAACCACAGATCTCCTGTGGATGTAGGCTGCCTCAAATCCTTCTGTCTCTTCATGTAATCCCAGACAGACTCGATGATGTTGAGATCAGGGCTCTGTGGGGGCCAAACCATCACTTCCAGGACTCCTTGTTCTTCTTTATGCTGAAGATAGTTCTTAATGACATTGGCTGTATGTTTGGGGTTGTTGTCCTGGTGCAGAATAAATTTGGGGCCAATCACACGCCTCCCTGATGGTATGGCATGATGGATAAGTATCTGTCTATATTTCTCAGCATTGAGGACACCACTGATCCTGACCAAATCTCCAACTCCATTTGCAGAAATGCAGCCCCAAACCTACAAGGAACCTCCACCATGCTTCACTGTTGCCTGCAGACACTCATTATTGTACCGCTCTCCAGCCCTTTGGCAAACAAACTGCCTCCTGCTACAGCCAAATATTTCAAATTTTGACTCATCAGTCCAGAGCACCTGCCACTATTTTTCTGCACCCCAGTTCCTATGTTTTTGTGCATAGTTGAGTCACTTAGCCTTGTTTCCATGTCAGAGGTATGGCTTTTTGGCCAGAATTCTTCCATGAAGACCACTTCTGGCCAGACGTCTCCGGACAGTAGATGGGTGTACATGGGTCCCACTGGTTTCCACCAGTTCTGTGCTGATGGCACTGCTGGACATCTTCCAATGTCAAAGGGAAGTAAGCATGACGTGTCTTTCATCTGCTGCATTGTTTTCTTGGCCAACCAGTGCATCTACGGTCCTCAGCGGTCCCTGTTTCTTTGTGCTTCTTCAAAAGAGTTTGAACAGCGCATCTTGAAAGCCCGGTCTGCTTTCAAATTTTTGCCTGGGAGAGACCTTGCTGATGCAGTAGAACTACCTTGTGTCTTGTTGCCATGCTCAGTCTTGCCATGGAGCATGACCTGTGACATGAAACTGCCTTCCACAACCTCACCTTAGTAGCAGAGTTTGGCTGTTCCTCACCCAGTTTTAAGCCTCCTACACAGCTGTTTCTGTTTCAGTTAATGACTGTGTTTCAACCTACATATGAAATTGATTATCATTAGCACCTGTTTGGTATAATTGGTTAATCATACACCTGACTCTAATCCTACAAGATCCCTGACTTTGTGCAAGTGTACAAGTGTAAGAATTGATGCTGGTTTGAAGCCAAAGGGTAGTCACACCAAATATTGATTTGATTTGGATTTCTCTTCTGTTCACTCACTTTGCATTTTGTAAATTGATAAACAAACACAATTACAATATATATTTTTGAAAGCATTCTTAATTTACAGCATTTTTTCACACCTGCCTAAAACTTTTGCACAGTACTGTATATTTACAAGTGTAAATATCTGTGGGCATTAATGTGTATAATAGATTATTAATCTATTCCAATCCCTTTGAACCAGAAAACTTTCTTTTAATTCTTCCAGGTAAGATGCAGCCTCTGCCATCAGATTTACAAAATAGTCCTCAAATCCTGTGAGAGTCTTGCTTGTTAATATATTCAGAAAAATCTCTTGCATTAACAACTTTAATACTGATAACAAAGTGGAAACGTGCATTCAGTTCCCTACAGCTACAATTAAGCAAGCCAACCCTAAGCCTTCACAGTACGGAATGACCAACAATTTGTACTGAACTTCCACATGAGAGGAATGTACTGCACATCTATTCCAAGGAGCAGCTGCAAGAAGCCTGGGGGTGGGAAGGGAGAGTATTATGCTGCTTTTTGTGTCAGCCTTACCAGCACTGTAATAAAGATCAGGTCTTTCTAGAATATCCCCTTCATGAATATAGGGCTCAATGCGGTCGTCCCCATACAAGTATTGCTCATTTTCATCCATCTGCCGGCTCTCCACCATTTCTAGCCACTGAGAGTTGTGCCATCGGAATTTCTCACTTTGTATCTTCTTAGCCCACTCTTCATCATATTCCTGTTTGTACATTTAGAGATTTTAGTGTTAGGATTTCAATGACATTCTTTGTTATCTTTGCCTTCAAAACAAAATCAAACATATTGCAAGAAGGTGAGGGGGTGGAAAAGAGGAAGATCAAGTTCAAACAGCAAATAAAAAACAAGCAGTAATTTTTTTCTTATTTGAACATCTGGTGCTGGAGTTTTGGCTCTAAATGTAATTTATTTTGCCTGCGAGAAGCCAAAATGTTAAACTAATTTATAAAGAAGAGTGACAATATCATGAAAAATAAGAGCTTAGAAATAGCACTGCTGGGTCTGGCGAAAGTCATCTCTAATCCAGGATTCTACATCACATAGCCAATGAGATGCAACCAAGAAGCAGAAGACAAATGGTATTCTTCCTTAGCAACTGGTCTTTAACACTAAGATGAAACACAGCATTTACAGTATACCTTTCTTTAAAGAATTATGTGGCCCTAATTCCAAATTAGTACTACTTTGTCTTACAGTCAACAGTAAATTTAAAATTATTCTGCAGTGGTCATGCAAAAAAATCCAAAAGTACAGGAAAGAAATATATTTTAAAAAATTATGATGCTATATCCATTAGAGTCTGCTAATCTGGAAATATTGTAATTAATCATTTGAATTATTTGTATTATTCAAGAAAAGAAAGCCCAGCATTCTTAGCAGTGTTTCTGTGCATTTTTAAAATAAATTGATGTATTATGTTTTACATAGTATTACAACTGTTTTATAAGTGAATATTATCCACATCAGATATTAGATATGGATTCCCTAAACAATAAAAAAAACTATGCAAAATAAATTCATATATATAAAGGATACATTATTTGCATGTTAAAGCATTCGCCTGTCCTCAATTTCCGGTTTGTCTATGTATAAAAATCAGTAAGTATAATGAACATATCGAACTAAAATATTCTTGTTACATAGTGGGTGCAATTGATAAATATATTTCCATTTCTCATTGTTCTGAATCTCCTCTTGCTCTTCAGAATAACTGTTCATACAGGTAGTCCTTGGTTAACAAAGTAATTGGGACTGGGAACTCAGTTGCTAGGTGACGCAGTCATAAAGTACATACTTGACCATGCCAACTTAAAATGGCAGTTCCAGTTGTCATCATTAGGTGAATCCTGCACGCTTGTTAGGCGTGACATCACTTGATCTCCATTTGCGACCTCCTGCTGGCTTCCCCATTGACTTTGCTTGTTGGAAGCTGGCAGTGAAGGTTGCAAATGGTGATCACGTGACAGTAGGACACTGTGACTATCGTAATTGCAAGCCAGCTGTCAAGTGCCCAAATCATGATCCCATGACTGCTGGGATGCTGCGATGGCCACAGCTTTGAGGATCAGCCATAAGTCTCCTCATTAAGTAGCATCGTAACTTCAAATGGTTACTGAATGAATGGTCATTAACTGAGGACTACCTATATTCTTAGAATAAAATAGTCACTTACTGCTATTATGTCCAGTGTATTATCGCAGACTTTACGGATTTCAGTATTTTTATCATGCATCAGGTCTATAAGATATGCTGGAGCCTCTAAGAAGATAGAGTAAAGGATCTAAAACAATTTTGGAAGCCTCAAACTGGTGATTTTTATGATTTTGCTATAAAAGGTACACCAAGGGAAATAAGGGTACACCAAGGGACGCGGTGGCGCAGCGGCTTAATGACGCTGAAAGTTGCTGGCCAGAAATGGTCGATGGTTCAGCGGTTCGAATCCAGCCTTCGCGTTAGCAGGGTGAGCTCCTGTTTCCTCCCCAGTTCCTGTCAACCCAACAGTTCGAAAATTCACGTGAGTAGATAAATGGGTACTCTCACTCCGGTGGGAGGAAAAATGCTGGCGGCGCCTTGCAAAAAGGAGTCGGGAGCAGTTTGCCGGTAAGTGCGAAAAACCGCGCGTGCCCGAAAAGAGCGCGAAGCAACAGAAACCTCGCCTCCTGCGCACGCCAGCTGGGCTCTGCTCTAGGAAGGAGGCTCTGGCAAACCACTTCCGAAACACTTGCCTTGAAAACTGCAAGGACTCGTCCACGCAGTCACTGCAGAGTCGGTAACGACTGAGCGCAGATTTTAAAAAAAAAGGGAAATAAAAGAAGGAAACACATGTACTAACCCCAAGCTTCATTATAAAGGAAGGGGACAATCCCTTTTAAGTTTGAAATACTACATTTATTTAAAAAGAAATCGTTTTTTCGCCAAATAATTACCTTTGAAAGGGAATGTCTTTTTATATTCACTAAGAATATCCTAAAAGAGGAAGGAAGGGGAATTCACAAAGAATATAGATATGCTAGCTCTGCCCTCCTGCTGCTACCTTCCACTGACAGACAGTAAGTCTATGCAATGGAATGGAGTGTCTCCTCTATCCATGTAAAGTGAACCACCAGAAAATCAAGTTATCATTAGAGGCTCTATTTCAGACACTCTCTCTTTACACATGGAGAGGATATGGAGGGACCAAAATGCAAATGAGGCGAGTATGTTTACTTAACAAATTCATAACCAAACTTACTTGAGAGTAAGAGCCCCTAATCTCAATAGGACTTATGGCAGAGTAAGCATGCATAGGCTGCCTTGAGCTGAGCTACACAGATCTATCCCCAATAAAGCAGGAGCCTATGCATTACTTATAATAATAAAGCAGTACATACTGGTGCCAGGAATTCTGCTTTCAGTAATAATTTAGATGAAAAGGGGAAAGACAGTAGAACTAGAATCCATTCTTCAGAATGATAGCTTATTCCTGTTCTTCTGTATCTCCCCAGACAAAGGAGTAAATGGAAAGCAGGCTTAGGATATGACCTTGGCAGACTACCAGAGGTCTAACCTGTGGCAAACTTTCTTCCTCCCAAGCTCCATTCATGGAATAATCCCAGTCATATAGCCAATTTTGAAGCATTTCCACAAATAGCTAAAGTATAGTATGTATTGCCTTACCACACAAATCATCCCACATACTGGCTGAAGAAAGCTGCATATGCCTGAAACAATATAATTTTATAACTGGATTAGTTAACCTATTCATTGGCTATTACTTCTATTTCATCTGACACCTTCATATTCCAGGATGGCATCTATTTTGTCCATCCCATCCACCTATATTTTCCCCTCTCTCGCAGTCCAATTGTTTAACTACTCCATGAAGATCAAGAAAAGGTTAGAAGGATTATAAGTGATGGGACATAACCTTGCACACTTGCCTAGTAAATGAAAGATACCAAATTCAGAACTGTTTAGACTCAACTATTGTTCCTTTCCATTTATAAATGAAGAGAGCCAGTCCCGACCTGAAAATTAGTGAGAGAGTGATCAAGGGAACATACTCCACTGCTAATAAACAAACAGCTATATTGATGCTGGTGAGGTGTAAATGAGTATTGAAAACAACACTGAAATATAGGCTTGCCCTGTTTTGCAAGTTCTGTTGCTGAGTAATTGTGGGACAGAAAATAAACAATCACATAGATCACTACATTGCCATATTACGTACACTTGCCTTTTATTCCTTTGCTATTTGTCACAAATTGGGGGAAGTACAAAAGTCCTGGAAGGACAAAAACAGCAGCTCCACATGCACACACAAAGCTAGCTTCTTATTTGTCACTGCATGCATTCTCCATGCTAGTTCCAGCTGTCTTTCAATTAAAAGCAATAATAGCAAAGGAACACTTGATAAAGGATACGAGTCTCTTTGATGATGACATCTCTAGTGGCTTGATGGAAGACCATCTGGTAAAACACATAAATGATTTGGCACACAAACTCATCATCTTCCTGCTGAGCTATAAAAAGAGAGAAAGGTTATCCTGTGTCATATTTTAAATCACTGACTACAAACAATCTAAGCCACATTAATACATATATCAATTCTGTTAGAATACTGTACCTACACATCTTTACTAAAGCTAGGAATAGTAATTTTCTGAAAACTTATTTAATGAACACTGCATCCAATTACTTAAAAAAGAAGGAATCCTTAAACTAGATTAAATTTATAGCAATGGCAATGTTTTCAGATGCAGGTGCCCTCTCTTTTGTATATGTACCCTACCCTCTCTGCTTCCTTTACTCATACAAATATACCTTATATCTCAATGCAATCCCAACATACAGATAATTTCTTTTTCTCAGGCAAGAAAACATAGCAGATTGTCTAAAGAGGGAAACACTATTCTTGTTCCAGAACTTCATCATTTGACTTCCACTGGGAAAAACAAAAGCAACTTCTGTCTTGGTCAATGCAGCTTACTTCAGTCTTCCCTGAGAAAGACAGCAGGAAGAGTTGGGATCAGAAAGGGGAAGTTGTGAACTGAATACAGTCAGTTCACAAGGTTTCTGTAGTCCAAAAGATACACTACTTCCAAAAGAAGAGAATATCTGTAGCTCAGGGTTGAACTGTGGAGTCCTTGGTGCTCTCTGAGCTTGGTTGTTTGCTTGCAGATGTTTCATTACCTGACTAAGTAACATTATTCTAGGTAACATCATCAGAGCACTGATAATGTTACCTAGTCGGGTAATGAAACACCTGCAAGCAAACAACCAAGCTCAGAGAGCACCAAGGACTCCACAAATACCACTGCTTTCTGCCAATGTCATTATTTAAAATTTAATTTTAAATCGATTCTGAATGAGGTAGCTGCTTGGAATCAGGAGAAAAGATGATGATTTAGGACCATATCATAATCCCACAAAGAAGTTACTATGTTTGGGCAAATAGATAGGACTTTTTACTCATTACTTCAAACCTCTAGCCTAAATACAGTGGTGCCTCTAGTTACGAACTTAATCCGTTCCGTGACTCTGGTTGCAACTTGAGTTGGTCGCAACTAGAGATAAATTTTCCCATAAGTTTCAATGTAAATACGGTTAATCCGTTCCGCCCTCCGAATGTGGTCGCACCACGAGGCAAATTTCCCCCATAAGGTTCAATGTAAATACATACGGTTAAACAGTTCTGAAACATATGCATTTTATTTTTAAACCACAAAAACATGAAAATAGTCGAGATGGTCGACTTCGCCATCTTGTACTCCAAGGCCAGATCAGTCACACGAATACCACAATCATGCTTTTCTATAATGTCCTTCTTAAGTTCAATCGTCACTTTTTTCTTCAAAGCCTTATTCTTGCCAAGCCTGCTCTGCATTTTCTTTGGAGCCATGCTGACAAGCACACCAAACACCTTCCAAACGCCACAAAACACACCACAAGCCTCACCGAACGTCTCCTTGCTACCGCGATCTCGCCCACAGGAAGCCGCGACCGCGTGGCAGCAGGGAAAATGGCCGCAGATCCGGTTCGTAACTCGAGGCGGAGTTCGCAAGTCGAGGTAAATTTTTGGGGCCGGTGCTGTCGTATCTTGAAAAATTCGTAAGGAGGGGCGTTCGTAACTCGAGGTACCACTGTACGTGGGACCGTACTGGCTCAATTTAGACTTCAGGGCCCTCAAAAACACCAGTGGACTCCTAAACAGACTGTTAATCCCCCCAAAAACATTCCTTGAAGCCTCTTATTTCTGTGCCTTCCAGATCTGTGGTTCTAGGTCCACCATCATTCCTGTGGCCTTAGACAAGACTCAGATGAGTCCCACTCGTCCTGCTGGGCCCTAGTCCCCGGTTCCCATCAGTCTCTAAAGCCTCCTTGGCTCATCCTCTGAGTATGACTGCACCATGGGAACCTTAAGGGTAAAACTATATTTTATATCTTGAAATTCTACCCAACATTTTACTATGCAAAATAGCACAAGAATTGTATAGAGGAAAGAAAAAAGCAAACTATTTAATGGCTTCCCTTGCCAACTCACTTCACCATTTTTTCCCAAACAGGCATGCCTGAAATACGGTTTTGGGACACAAATATGTTGGTGCTATGCCAGCAAGAGAGCAATAGATGATGGAAGGTACTCCTTTGCTATAAATCATACCATGTACAACCAGGGCTCGCACAGCTGAAATTTCAGCTATAATTGATGCCCACTTAAAAGAAATGGACCAAATTAAATTGCATTTTGAACTCCAAGCTGTGAGCACTCAACCAAGCCTTAATTTCTTCTATTAAAATGAACATTGCACAAACTGTTTTACTTGGTAAAATCTGATCTCATTATTTGCGGAGGATGGGATGCAGCTTCCTAACACTGTACTGAAAATCTTGATTCCAGCACACTATTGCTAAATTTTGATAATGAAAACTGAGGAACAAAAAGTAATTTTAATGCATGATAAACAAACACTCAAAAGGTAGTGTGCAACACTTACTACATACCATTCAGTAGTTCAATAAGTGCTGGAATAATCCCTGATTTAGCTAGCAGTGCGGCACAGGAATCATCCATTGATACAGTCCCAATCATTATCACCACTTCCAAGACAAGGTCATCTTCTGCTGAACCTGATAAATTTAATACAGCAGCAATATTACAGTACTCTACTGGGATGCAAACCTCTTTGCTTGAAGATCTTCACAGCATCTCTCAAAATATGAGCAAATCTTGTTAAATTACAGTGACACAATTATTGTTGCCCTGATATAACATGCTGGATCAGCTTTCAATTATCACTCAACATGAACACTGAACATTCTGTCATCATAACTGTTGCACCAATTCTTCAAATACTTATTTACAAATACATTCGTTTAATATAAAATTTAAAATTGCCTGCCCTATGTTCACTGCAATTGCAACTTTTTGAATGATTTCTAGACACTGTAAAATCCATGGAACCTTCCAAAAAAAAAAAATTTTTTTTCCCTCCCCCAGTCCATGCATTTCTGCACCACCCTATTGTGATGATTCAAACTCAAAATAGTTATTTGGAAAGAAAAGGAAGGAAGTAGGGATGTGCTAGTCATACTGTTCCAAGAACAGAACATTCCAGGGAACATTGGCACATTCTGTTTTACTCCTAGACCATGCCAATCCAGCAATTCTACGTGTATAAATTTTTTGGAACAGGAAGAGTTTGTGGTGTTCCAGCTACAATCTGGCCAGCAGGGTCTGCAGCAAGCCACAAGCAAAATGATGACACGTGCATGGTGACATCATGATACCAAATCTGCCCTTATAGCCATCCTGACATCTGAAATATATATGTTGTATTATTTGTATCATGATGCATGTTTCATCATTTGTCTCCCTTGTCCCCCCTGGGCGTGGCTCCAATTCAAACTATGAACCATTTTTACTTCCAGAAGGTTTACTTCTGGAAAGTCTCTGGACCACCCCCAGGATGACTGGGTAAGCAAGGTTGGGAGAAAAATGGAATGTTCCAATGCTCCCCAGAACATTTCATTCTTGGAATGGCATGTTTTGCATATAACTAGAAGAAAGCTTGGATTATTTTATCATTCATGTGGCCCAGTAAACAGCAATTCACAATTTATTTTAAACACAGGAGACAGGAGTAATACAGGAATCCTTCCTAGTACTTCCTTGTACTCTCCAAACAGCTTTCTCTGACAGGCAGCACAGGTTGCTTATCTATAATTGTGGTTCTTCAAGTGGTCATCTCTGAATTTACATATATTTATATTTATACCTGCACAGGCTATCATTTGGAATATTTTTGATAGGAATTTCAACTTCCTCTCTGTGTGTGCTCCTTCAGATTACCTTAACTTCTTCAGCCAAATGCAAGTAGTTACTTTCAAAAGCAAGTATCTATATGGATGTTTGGATGAGTTGTGTGAGTGTTCAGATGATCACCTAAAGAAGTGCAGTTAGAGGTAAGCACTAAGCAAAATTGTCCATACGTAAGCAATACATTTTGACCCCTCCTTTATATTCTCTGTGCATTATACATGTGGATAATTTGAAAACTTTACTTTAGTCCAGAGAATAAAATAGCTCTACCAAAGAATGTATGTGTGTACGTTTTGATGTCCAACTTGCAAAGCTGAGTATACACATGGTTGAGATCAGGATATAGCTCAACAAATCTCATGGAATAGTGCAAAAGAAGCAATCACTCCAGTGGAAAGTGTGTGCCGTCTTTAATTATTAAAAATAGTACATTTATATATTGACCAACCCTACTTCCAATGAAATCATTATTCATGGGACCAGTGTGTGTGTGGGGAGGGAGAGCTGCAGAAATTTATTTTATTATTTTAGAGGGTCATGGTATAGCAAACTTCGTGAAGCCCTGGGTTGGTATATTACAAGTAAAAACCCAACGCTGAGTGAACATCCAAACTCTGGAACATTTTCAATTGTGAGGACAGGAATGAAAAAAATTGTATTATTAAATTACATTCATTCATAAATAAATAAATATAACCCTCAAACCCCATTTGGATAATTTTATTATTTTATCTACCAATATTTTTTTGTATTTGTATTTTTTGCTGCTATTTTAAAGTTCATACTACCCAGATTGGTCATTTTAATCTCTTTTCTCTTTTGTCACACATGTGTAGCCAAAGCAAGCATCTTAGCATTCTTTGATTTAATATTCTCTTTTAGTCAAAATTCTTTCTTTGTATGTACCTTTCTTAATTGCCCTGATATTGTCGATTTAGTTTTGGATATTTGAATACCAATTCCCTTGTGCTGGTTAATGGCCGCAATAAAGTTATTTCAAAAATAAATGTAATTTCTTTAATTGGAGCAAAAAGAACCCCCAATTTTGTTCATATGGAATGTCAGAATGTTTCAAAATGTTTCTGATTCACTTACTTTCTGAGCAGAGGGAGCTGCCCATTAAAATGATCATTTCAGAGATAAAAGATGCAAGACATAAATTGCCATGGTTTCAAATAGTTTTCCCTTAAGTTCAGAAAAAATTACAAAGACCTTCTATGGTGGGAAGGAAACTGTCCACAACATTTTTGGAAAGTATCTTGTGAGCATGAGAATAAATTCATCAGCCTAATCAAGAAAAGCAATAATGTACCAAAAATAAAGACTACCAGCCAGACATATATATGCAGCTACTGTTATAGTTCAAGTTCAACCTGGGAAACACAAAGCATGATGCTGATTATACACCACCAGTTAAGGGAGATTCAACTCCAGAAAGACAGAACAACTACAACTTGCTGACGAAGGCTGAAAGCCTGTTTGTGTGTACATGCATGCCTCCAAGTCAGTGTTGTGAAACCATAATAGGGTAAGGAATTTATAGAGCTTGCTCAGACTAAAATTGGCCAAAATCTTCCATCCTTTTTTGGAACAATAATATATCAGGAATAAAATTCTGCCTGTTTTTCCAAGGTGGGGATTGCCTCTCTGCAGAACAGAGGACTTACCTTACTGGAGATCTTCCCCAGTAAAGGATTTGCCTTTTTTTTTTTTAACATACCAATACAAAGGGTGTCCATCAGAAAGGGAGACATTTTCTGACAAATTAGTACATTTTTGAAGAATTTCCTGAATGCATCCAAAGCAAATAAAACAAAGTTAAAAAAGAAGAAAGTTACAAAAGCAATAAGGAAAAATAAAATAATGCTGAGTAAGAATAATTTTCTACCAGTAAACAGAGAAATGTTCCAGAAGTGTTTAGTGTTCAAAAAGGAATTAAAATAACGTACAAGAATATGACTCAATAAAAGGGTATCTTCTGGTGAAGAGCTAAACTCAAGAACTTTCTGAATGATGCCCCCTGCAGCAACAGATCCTATATGTATGATCCATAGAGTCCAAAAAATGAACCTTTAGAGAGGCATTCAATTAGGCACAAAGGGCTACCACCACAAAGGAAAAATCAGTTTACGTAATTCCTAAAATATTCATATGGACCCACACTATTCAGTGACTCCTTGTATGTGGGATTCCTGGCTCTTCATAGGAAAGCAGGGTGTCTTAGCTATTTTGGATAATATTTTCTATATGCCCTCCTCATTCAAATATGCTGGCTAGGTTTATGGGAGTTGTATTGCAAACAGCTGGAGTATGAAATACTCCATTCTTGTTGGAAAGTTTATGGATGATGAAATATATCTGCATAGTAAATAAGAAGTTATGATTATTTGTTCATGTCTTTTGTATGTGTGAAAAATATCTTAATCTGAGATGCAAGTTTTTCCAAACACTTGGAGTTTTAACCCAGCTATTCCTGTTTGCTAAACACGTACAGTTACTTTTCCAGAGAAAAATCCATGCTAATCACATGCCTACTTCTATATACAAAGTAAAGATACAGACCTGGCTTTAATTTATCTTTGAGATATGGTACCATTTTGTACTCTTTTAATACAAGTTCCCAATCCAAATCAGGTAAGGTCAAATTGGCCAATGTTCCTAAGCATTCTATCACAAATTCCTCCTCTTCGTCATTAGATATCTGAGCAGCTAGATCACCAACATAATCCTAAACAAAGCAAACAAAGCAAGATCTGAGAGATGTAAAAGAGGAAACATCAGGAAATCAATGAGAACCATTGCATTAACTCAGACATACAATTTTTTCAAAACCATTGCCAGGCTGATTATTTACAGTGAAAAACAGAAACAATCAAGTTGAATTAAATGCTTAATAAAACTGCTGTAGACTAATACATTCTATTGGTTTCAGCCCAAACTGAACCAGCCAGAAGTCAGTGTTTACAGTTTTGAATTTTTTTTTTCAAACCCAATTTTCTCCATCCCCCTTTAGATTCAGAAACAGGAAAAAAGTAGTGTAACTTGAATAAAAAAATGAGGGATTGTTCACTACTTTTAACTGCTGTTTTTTCTGGATGAATGGCTGAATTCTGGTGTTATATTCATTATATGAAATTCAGTTTATATGCATTATTGTAGCAATTTTGTTAAGCAGATCAGTTATTATACTTACAAAGAAGATACAGGGTGCTAAGATGGAAAAGACTGCTCACCCATAATGGTGTGAGTAATCATCTGTGCCTTCATGCATATGAGGTTCCATACCTGTGCAGAGCTTATGTCAGGAAATTTCTTTAGCCGAGAATATTTTATGTGGGAAGTCTATCCCCTGCATATCTCATAGGCAGGGCTCCAACTCTCCTCTAAGTTCCCTAGGACAAAGTAGCAGCATCTTCTAGAAATACAGAATGCATGCTGGTGTATACAACTGCAGAGAATGTGGCTGCGTTGTGTAAATGCACTGATGGCTGTTTGAAGAACACAGGTTACAGATAAGAATCTGTTATTTTTCACTGTGGTTTCTTTACATCGCACATACAGTGCCTAATAATCTTACCTAAAACGTGGAAAGTTAAGCGCCAATTGCAAACCAACATGGAACAGCCCATGCAAAGGACAAGAATGACCCTAAGTATTCATTCAGTAATACTTCTACATGTGGAAGTATCATATCATGTTGCTGCCTTGTAGAAGCCTGGAATCAAAACTCCTTGGAGAAGGGCAACTGAGATGCATGTTTCATCAGACTGTGGAAAAGGAAGGCATGCCAGATTATAGTAGAATGCAAGCTTTTCCACTACTCGTTTCATAAAACATTGTGATGAAACTGGGAGCCTCTTTTGGGGAACGTAACAAATAGTTGTTGAGAATGGCAGAAAGATTGTCTCTGGAAATCTAACAAACATAACAAATGTGCAACTCAGTAGCAAGAATGGAAACAGAAGTGGGATGGTTGGAAATGATGCCAGCTTTGAAAGACAAGAGATTTCAAGTATCAGACCACTTTGTTGGCATAGAATTAAAGATCACCCTAAAGGGCAAATAATTCTCTAACATGTCATTCTGACATTATGCTACAAGGAAGATTACACTGCAGGTAATTGGAGATCTGCCAAAAATTTAAACTGCTTTTGTATGTGGCTAGCAAGAACACTTGATACATTCCAATCAAATGTCAAAGGACAGACTGGAAGATAGAGATTAGCAACTAAACTTTTGGGAAATATCTCAGAAGATGAAAGAGAGGAAAAAATGACTCTGTATGGTTTACAGAGATCCTCCAAGTTCTGCTGAGATCTTAGACTAAATGAACCATGCTGACACTTGCAGTGTTTATAGGTTTGAACAATGCAGTTTATCCTGATTCTGGGATAACATGACTTTGCCATAGAAGATGAAAATATGACATCCAGAGGCACCCTAAAGAGACAAAGATCCACATTGGAAACTGATGCAGAAAGAAAAGAACTGTGGTGGATCAGTGAAATGTAAAAGAAGCCCAACTGAGGAAGTCTGCCAGATTATTACCTAACCTGCCAAATACAGTGTGATTAATGAGGAGCTTTGAAGGATGGCGTGAAGGCTGAAGCTGGCAAGATGAGAAGCAAAAACCAGACAAGACAAGTCCATTATGTAAACAGGTGCCTGCCACATTCCAGTTTGAAAAAAGAGCAGCAAAAAGTCAATTAGCATGCAAAGGCAGGAGAAAGACCTCTGATTTAAATCTTGGGCCTGATGCTCACACACACACACACACACACACAGCTGGATTCCTGTGCTCTATGGTAGCCTATCTTCCATGTGAATGAGTTCTTCTAGTCAGTTACACTGTTAGTTGCCTAGTGAGTCCAGAGACAGCAGTTGGGTTGAGTATTGAAAACGCTGCAATTCAAACTATTCCTGTATGAAGTCTGAGAGATGTACCAATTCCAGATACACTGGAATTTCTCATAAGGTTGGCCAGACTCTCTTTCCTTTGTTCAAATAATAACCTGCATTGGCGTTGGCCAATGTCGCTTGAACAACATGGTCCCAAAGGATAGTTTTAAAAGCCTGAATCAGTTTCTCTACTGCCATAGGTTCCAGGGAATTGATGCAGAGGGAGATTGCTTCAGGTATCCATTTCCCATTGACAAATGATTTGGTATGGTCACTAGTACAGGTGCACCCAGCAATCAGGCATGCTATGGACACCAAAGCAGTAACCTGGTAGAGAAGCAAAAAAAATCACAAGAATTGAATATATTTACGTGCAATAAATTGGACTGATCATGACAACTCAATGGGGGATTTTCAGAAGCTGACACACAAATCAAAACTGAAAGGTGCAGTGAATGTGTTACAATAAAATGTTATGAGACAAGAGAACCCAGGAGCCAATGTATGGCTATATGTCATTCAGACCTGGTATTTTGTGAAAACACTTGGTGCTGACAAAACACAAAATGGGAGAACTTGTAATTGGAAAGTCTGAGTCCATGACAAGTCTATGATAATTTTTGCAATATGGCCAAGGTATGGGCATATGTTCCTGAGATTGGTTCATCACAAATAATCCCCCTATGTTGAGTTTCATGGTAAGAATTCACTTGTTTCTGTCTCAAGGGTTTAAAACTGGACAAACCTAAGCATTCTTCTTTGGGATGGTGAGATAGTGGGAATAGCTATAAATGACACAGGCCTCTATGGGACTCGTTCTACTACTGTCTTACGCAGGATAATATGAATCTCCTAAAGTCCAGGTGGTTGAGAAGTCTAAAAAACTGTAATATATAATCACTGGAAAAACTACTGTATAATCAGAAATCACCTTCAAGAACCAGAGACTATGGTAATTATCTCTCTTGCCTCCAGATTGTTAAGAGTGAGGCCTGACACAGATGGTGGACAAGAGAGTCCCCAGGGAGGGATATCAAAGAAACGATTGGATGATTAGTACAGAGATTAAGAAAAGATACACTTAATATTCTGAGTATCAGGCTGCCTGACCCCTGAGGATAACTGAGAGCAGGTAGGCAGGATAAGTAGTACTTGAACAATAGGACTGTGGATGGAATTGTAGGACAGAGCTTGAAGGGTTCTATGTCATGCAATCTTGTATGCTGTTTTCCTCATCTCAACATCCTATCCATGATATTGTCCTTTTTTGCTCAAAAAAGATCTTCCTAATCAAAGGGCAGATCCTCTACTTGATTATAGTATTCCTTTGAAAGACCCAGTGTTTGTTACCATGCCTAACACTGGAGAGCAATTCAAAAGGTTAATGCTGTCGTGTATTATGAATAGTAATCCACTGCAATCAGTTTATGTTCTTTGTCAGCTGGGATGGATTTCACTTGGCTCCTGGACTACCCTAAGACTTGTATTTTGAGCTTTGGAGTGGTTTGTAAAGTGGTAATGGAAGTGGTTCTCTCCTGTTCCCCTTCTCAGTCTTCATCCCCACCCCTAAAAAGACCAAACAAACAAAAACACCCAGGCTTTTGTTTGTTTGTTTGTGACAGGTTAGAAATGAGCAGTGTGCTGCTGGGAGGCCAGTTAATGGCCTTCTTTACACTGTAGGCAATAGCAGTAATAACAAAAGAAATAGCCTGAGTCCGGAAAACCTCTAGAATCCTAAATCATCTATAATTTTTCAAACAGCAACTCCAGGAATATCGGGATTGTGCTAAAGGGATACAATGCTGCCAAGGAGGACACAGATCCTGCATCTCATCCTCTGATGCCATGGCAAAAGTTACAAGCTCATTGTGTATAGAGTTGTGGTCAGACCTTCTAAGATTTAGCGACATCACTAATGGAGGAAGGTGAGGGTGGTATCTGGCAAAGAATTACTCTTCAGACCTGGCATTGGTACCAGAGCATAATGAACGGTGGTTTGGGATTTTTCTTCTTTTTATCCTCTGAACTCTATTTCCTCTTTTTTGGCTTACTTATCTTCAGATGGAGAAACCACACATATTGCACAGAAGTTAATGAGCAAATTAACAAGGATAAGGCAGATGTAATCCCAAATAAAGAAATGACCTTGTCAATTGTGAACTTATTATCACTCCTGATGGGAAACCTGATAGTTAGCCACTGGAGAAGTAGTATGAAGCAAATTACCATTGTTCCAAGGCTATTAGGCACTGTAGGGATTAGGGTACTTGCAAGTGAATCTCCATCCAAGAGAAAGGCTCAAAGCCAAAATGAATTATTTCTTCCAACCTGCTTTGAAAATTTTTGGTAGTGCACACACGTATCAACTACTTGGCCTTCACTGATGTAAATAAGACAAACTCAATATAATAGTAGTTTACTATCATACTCGGACTAATTACAGCCACCGGCATCAGAGTCTATCAGGAAACTCAAGAGGCCAGTGCCCTTATTCTGTTAGTTTGGAACCTTCTCACTCTCTTTTAAAAGAAAGAGGAATGAAAGCACAAAATGGAAGGAGAGAAATAATAACAATCAGAAAAGTTAGGTAGAAATTAAAAACTAAACTCAGTTCCTCACAGAAAGGGCAGAGAAAATTTCTAATGATGTACCTTCTCTGGCAGTCAAAAAGAAACTGAGGGGAGAGCAGAAACCCTGTCTGTCAGCATGCATAGTGGGTGAGCTTCCTGTCTAAAATGTCCACAGCTAAGAAAGATTCCCGATGTAGACCTTGTGCAGGCATAGAGCCTATACACATGATACACAAAAACATAATGAAAAATATGACTAAACAGTTAGTTCAATGTAGAAGTGAAATTTAAATCCATGATTTCTAGGTCTAGAGCTCATTTCTAAGTACCAAAATATATGCAGAAGAGTGATCATAAAAGGACAAATCATATTAACTGACGGTAGCCTAATTTTTCAAAAGGCACATGCAGATAAAGAACAAAAATGTTAAATTAGTTTTATAATTGTCATAGTTAATAATTCAGCATTTGCACAGGTTCAGTTAAGGACTGCAGCAAATATATTTTGTAAAGTTAATGACATGCCTTAATTATGAATTGGACAAGTGAAAGGTGCTACACTATTAACAAGCCCTGAAATTCCACACTCCTGTGCAATTCCAATAGAATTAAGGCACATGCAGTCATTTAAACAGGATAAACTGCTGTGTGTAAAATGAGTTTGCTTCATCCAATATCATATTTCAGAAATTTAGAACTTGAAAAGATGAAATTCACTATGCTTGCAATAAACAAGAGCTTACAATAAATAAAGTTTTAGTTGGTCCATCATGTTGAGATATGTTTCTAATCATCTTCATTAACAATGGGTCCTTGAATTTCAGCGCTCTCTTCATCAGCATCTTCAGCCCATTTCCTGAAAGTATAGGAATACAGATGAAAAATTTATGAATCAATTAATTATGCTGTCAATCTCACAGTTGCCATCATAAAGCTGATTTTTTAAAACATAAAGAAAACAAAAATGATATTCAGGTAGGCTAACATCTTCTCATGAAACTTGCTTGAAAGTATTACTGAAGAGCCACTAGTTCATATGTTCTCTTGTACCCCATAAAAAAAACCAAAATATCAGATACTTCTGGCTACAACTATAGTTTAGCAGATTTTCTAGTTCAGCTCAGTTATTCTTCTCCTGCGATCTTACAACTTAGATTCCACTCTCATTGTATTATTGAAACACAAAAACATTTTAGGATGTTAACAAAGCCCATTTTAACAGAAAATTTAAAAGCTCCTCATTAATTTTTAAAATTGCTTTTCTATAAGAGCATAGCCAAGAGCTATTTAAAAAAAGAACAAACAAAAAAGTACATTATTTGGCATCTTAAAAAGCTAATTCTAAAATAAATCCAAAATTTAAATTAGCAGTTGTTATAAATTATTTGGGTAAACAAATACTTTATTTTCTCAAAAAAGAAAGTGCAGGGGCCAGCTATAATGGGGCTCTGTTGCTGGGAAAACTTTACTCCTGACCACTGTGCTAGGAGCCAAACCCACCAGTGAAACTACAAGCAAGGCTTCCGCAGCCTTTCCAGCTGACTCTAATGCAAGAGTTGTGTGGAATTAGACAGTAATCTTTCAATTACCTAGATCCCATGCCATTTAGAACTTTGTGGGCTAGTATCAACATCTTAAATTGGGCTTGATGGCTCACAGGCAACCACTGCTTTCAGGACCGTTGTTATGTGGTCCCATTAAGAGCTGTACGGCATGGTTTATTGAAACAAGGCCATCTTGGTCCAAATAGCAACATAGTAAATGAATCAGCCAAAGCTGGGCATAAGTCTTCTTTGCCACTGAGGCTATCTATGTTTCTAATGACAGGAATGGAACTGAGAAGATTTCCCAAGCTATGGACCTGTTCTTTCAGAAGGAGCACCACTTTGTCTAATACTGGTTACCTTCTAATTCTCAAGCCAGAGAACCACCTAACCACAATACATTTTCTTATCCAGATTCAGATTCAGTTGTTAGCTCCCATCCAGTCCATCACAGCCTGAGACAACTGTGAACCACCTGCACAGTCCCTGATTCTGATGGAGGCAGAGCTGAATGTTGCATACTGATGATAACAAATTCCGAGGACTCGGGATGACCATCCCCATTGGCTTCATATAGATACATAACAACAGAACAGAAAGAATAAAACCTATAGGATCTCTACAACTCAACATTATGGAATGTAGTAGAATAGAAATTGCTCACTGCCAATCTCTGGAAGCAATCTTGCCTCCAATTCACAGACTACTGAGATATTCCAACGGTAATCTGTAATCAGTGATGTCTACTGTGAGATCCAGAAAAATAAACACAAAAATACTCCCCATGCCTTTCTCCCACTAAAGATCATCAATCAGCACAACCAAGGCTTTCTATGCCATATCTAGGCCTTAAGCCAAAATGAAATAGATCCAAATAATCTCTTTTCAAGCCCTTTCCAATGCTCTTATGTTTAAGGTTTTCTTTTGGTGAAATACCATCACATTCCCAAGGAGCAATATTAACATATTTTCAAAGGCACATAGATATAACACATTGTCCCAGCAGTTTTTTTACTTGTATTAGATTATTTTAGCACAAAAAGAGAGGAAATGCTTATAATTTTTTCACACAGTACTAAGATTCTGAATACAAAGTTCAGGATATATAAACACATAGAATTATCAAAAATGTACTAAAGAATTCAATTGTAATTTAACTTATGTATAAGCAGAAATGAGAGCCAGTTTTGTGTAATGGTTAAGCCATCAGGCTAGAAACTGGGAGACTGTGAGTTCTTAGGCACAAAACCAGCTGGGTGACTTTGGGCTAGTCACTCGCTCTCAGCCCTGGGAAGGAAGCAATGGCAAACCACTTTCAAAAACCCTTGCCAAGAAAACTGCAGGGACTAGTCCAGGCAGTTGTCATGAGTCAAAAACTGACTTGAAAAAAGTAAAGTTAAAAAAAAAAAGCAGAATAATTTTCCCAGGTTTTTTAAAAATATTATATTTAAATATTAATACTTCGTGACACACAGTCATTCTAATAACAAAAGACATGGAATGGGGTGTACAGAAGAAAAGAGGTTGAAGAATTCTCTAGTTTTCTACTCATTTTAATTCCTTTCTACCCATTCCTTCCCTTGCTATAAATTACTGTGTTCAACTTGAACACAAGATATTTTGGAAGCTAGGTAAAATAATGGATAATTATATATAATTGCAAAACACAAAAGGATTGTATTATTTTAATCAAAATAATTATTTGGTAGAAGATAAAAATGGAAGTTGGCTCACATGACATTTTCACAAACCCCTCTAAAGCCAGCTGTTGTTTGTTATATTGATCATAGTCAGCCAGCAATCTTGAATATACTCTTCAATACTCACCTTCACAAATTAGTTGTACATTCCTCTTGTTAGCAGCCAAATTAATGCAGAAGGAAATGAGTTCCAGATCAACACGTTCATCGGGACACTCAAACAGCATCTTCATTAGCTAGCAACATATGAATTTCAATCCATTAAAATTTTCAGGATATCAATTTGTAGCAGCATTTAGTGCAGTAATTTCTCTTTAACAGAATAGGGGAATCTTTTGCTATGAAGGGCTAGCAATCCACAGAAAAAGTTAATGAGGTGGCAGTCAGAGGCAACTGATGGATGGGGATGTCTTATAAGATTTGACAATTTGTTAACATGGCTTTGCCATCTGCCCTGCGGATCTGGACGTAGTGGTGTGGAGCCTGCAAAATGGCTGTATTGTTAGTGAGACTGATTGTGCTCTCCTGCAGATTATTTTTTTATGGTTTTAATAATTTTTATTGCTTTAATGGTTTTTAATTATTCTTGTTATTTTTTGGTTACTTTGTTGTATTGTTTTGTGTTTTTAACTTTGTACACCTCTCAGAGTCCCATATGTGAGATGGGCAGGTATATAAATTTACCAAATAAATACATACATAAATAACTGGGAGGTTCCAGAAATTGGCAGACAGAGAAACACTGTTAATAAATAATTCTTTATTTCTGCTATCCATCTCTTCTACAACTATCTCTCAGAAACACAAAGTAGGAAAAAGAGCAAGAAACATACAGAATACCATGTAAATGATCAAACACCACTAGGATAACAGATGACACTTTTTTATGTTTTTATGAACATATGATTATTACAGGTGATACACAAACAAGTATATGAAACAGCAAAATAAATGAATTAAATTATGATAGAGCATTAGCCAAAGTGCAAAGATGGGAGCCGCCCAACTGTCATTCTTTAGGTCTAGACATTTAATATGCCTCATGCCTTGATTTCTTGCTTGTTTGGGGGGGGGGATTACAAGGGGAGAAAAATTTGCCTGTTTTAAAAACTGGAGGATTAATTGTTCTCTTTAAGTTCTTACGATCCTTGTTTATGATCTTTATTATCTATAACCAGTGTCAGTATTTTTATATACTCTGGAAACCAGAAGCTGAATTATTCATTCCAATATGTTCTAGGGTCTGCATCACAGCAGCAGCACTGAATTCGCCTAGTATTTTAAAACCACTGGCTATTACAATACTTTCTCTTCCTTTAAGTTACGAATCCACTGCTGCTTCTGTTGGCTCCTTCTGCATATGAACAGGAAATGCCAGCAGGCACTCTGGATCTTGTATTTCTTAAGAAAGCATGCTAAAGTGAAAGACATATTTCTATCTCTCAAACTATTTCCTGTAAAACTGCACTCTTGCTCTCTGTGTTCTGAAAGTAGGATCTTGATTTATAACTCACTGTTCAGAAAATTGCTTGGACATAGACAAAACTTCCATAAACTATCTAACCCCTGGGTTCAATTTTCATTGGATATTTTGCTGGGGAAAATAGTTATATCCAACTCAATGCACCTTTGGTTTCCACACAAAATTAAAGCATTGGCTTTCAGTACAAAGCGTCTAAAGAGGCTTGGTACAATCCAGTGCAATTGTATGTATGGTTTTTGGTATCATATTCAAACAACTAACAATGGATAACTAACGAGTTTGTAGAATGATAATTAAAAGCATCGTTTAATAATAATTGAAGCCCAAGCTGCATTTTTTTCTTTCTGAAAAGAGAACTGTTGAGGCAGAGGGGCTGCAAAGTTGATTAAAACAGGAGCACCAGAGGGGATCTTTCTTGTTCTCTACTAGGTCTTTTGGTGATCAAATTGACCATACACAGAATTTCCCCTATTTTTCCATAAGAGGATAAAAAGCAGCCGAAGAAGATTTTTATTGCAAAAATGGGCCTCAAGAATAGTTGTACAGCCCTTTCCTGGAAACTGGACTTCCAGGGAAAAAATGGTGAGCTGAAGACGGCTCCACTAAAAGCAGAGCCGATGACCACAGTGGAATGAAGAGCCTGTGAGTTGACTGGTTCTTTGTAATTCCTCTCCAGACGAGAGGACTTGAGATCACCCACAAGTGCCTCAGACAGTTGCTCCTTGCAAGAAGACTGCAAGACAGCAGTCTCTGGCGGGTTTAGATCTCTGGGAGATGCGGAAATAGCCATCTTGCTCAAACCACAGTCAGAGCCTTCAAAAGGACACTGGGTTCACATACTTCCTTTCCTAATCACTTTTGGAAATTGCTTGTTAACTGCTTTTCAGCTATTAGGAACCTTTGGATTGACAAGTCTGAAAACACTGGGTGAGTTTCCTTCAGTCCTTAGTGAAAGAAATTTTAAAGACAAGTTTAAGGATTTTTTTTTAAAAAAATATTTTTTATTTTTTGGAATAAACAGCAAAAGAGTGGTTAGAACTTTGATTTTGGAAAGTTACAAATGGACCAAGGGTCCAGATGGATTTGAAATAAAATTTTGGAATTAATTATAAGAATCCTTCCCATGGGAAAATGCTTTTGTTTTGAATTCTTTAAAAAAAAAAAGATAGGATGGGACTTTGAAAGTTGGACACTAGAGGGAACCAGAAGGAACTAAAGATTACAATTAAAGGAGAAGAACACTTACGTTTGACTTACTAATACAGAATGGAGCAAAATATTTTAACATTGGACATATTTAAGGATATTTTTGAACAATGGACCCATAAGTTAATTTTAAGAGCGCCTGCCTCTATAGATAACTGTGTTTAAAAGATGTTATGGAAGAGGAACAAGTTTTCCAGACAAGACTGAGACTGATCTGAAATGACAGGCTACAAGAATGATATGGAAAAAGATGCTATACTGGACATACAAAAGAAACCAACTGATGTCTTAATAATTAAAAGGGATATACAAATAACAAACCAAGACCTGGATGTTTTTCTTATATTAGGTTTTCTTGGGTGAGGAAATTGGCACTTGGCTGTAGAAATAAAAAGTAATGATGTGACTTTCCAACAACTTGCATACAGACACAGATTACAGATGGATGATTATGATTATAAACTGTTGTGCAAAACTATACATATATGCTATTATTAATATGTAAACTACCAGCAAGATAGCTGGTCTAATAACTAGGTCATCCTCCTCCTTGCATGCCACCATTTCAGGCCTCTTATGGCTACTATCCATAGCTGTTGCCTAAAGCATTGCCTGCCAGCACTTGTTCTGGAGGCCTTCTGCTTTTTCCGGGAATTACAAGCAATAGCCTGAAGTAACTCTTTTAAGGAACAATTGGATCCTTCCAAGGCTTCCTATAAATGAATAACTTACTGCTATTGCCAGAAAGTGTCCCACTGCTCTCAAGCCTCTACTGTTGAAGACTATGTCTGGCTTTCTAACAGATTCCTTTCTTTTATATGAGTGCCTAAAAGCTGGATGCAATCCAACAATTTATTGGATTGTTCCCTATAATTGCAGGATAACCCAGTTGTCTTTCTCCATCAGCTACATTAAAGATACATCCAGCTTTCCATTGTTTCCTCCTGATCCTAGAATGTCCCCTATCTCCCCTTTGCACCCTTCTGCCCTCCATTAGCCTGACTCATCTCAATAGTGGGAGGAAGAATTTGAGCTAACAAAGATGGAAGCGCCTTTCCTGCCAGTTGTTTGTTCTCAAAAGATAACACTCCTCCTTCTCCACCCACCCAAAGCTGAGAAGAAACGTTTGGAGTGGGAAGAGCTACCAAGCACAATGTATCTGAGGTTCACCTTCCATCAGAGATTATCAGGAGGAGATGGACTTTCCTCCTGCCTTCCGCCCTTCCCTGAGGAGGAGAGTTTCAGATTGGAGAGATGGGTGAACAGGATGCAACAGTGTAGGAAGTCCCCATTCCTTGCTTGCTTTCCAGAGGACAAGGAAATTCCTCCCACACACACTGACTTCTCTGGACAGAAGGACAGAGGAGTGGGACTTCATCAGCTGAAATACAGATGGAACTGGAAGGAAGGCCACATGCTTTTGTGTTTCTTCATGCTTAGGAGAAAAGCTCCTAGCTTTTCCTTGGCCAAGGAAGGAAGTAAATGGAAAGGGACCTGCTATGAAGACTTAGGCAAGAACAGAAGCAAATGGCCTTAGATTAGACAGACCCATTGCAATAAAAATGCACAGGGATCTACCACTCCTCCCACCCAATATAATAAATGTTACTGATTAGTCATCTGACCATATCAGAAAGGTTTAAAAACAATACAGAGAAAACAATAGGACATATTCATAATAAATCGTCACCCCTGCAGTCAACCCCAATCACTTCTAGGTAGTTCTATCCTCTTCAGAATGGTGTTTGATATAAAAATTGCAGTATTCCTACTAATATGCAAGTTTGTTCCCTGCAAGAAGTATGACAGTTTGTTCCAGGTATCCCATTATTTCTTAGATATTAAATAAGGATCTAAATAAACGGTCCTTTCTGCAGAATATAGCTTGAAATCAAATATGGGTGGTATCTTCAACAGCTGGTGCACCATATATACACAGTCTTTCTACAAATGGAACTCTGTGAAACCTCTCATATCTTACCATGGAATTGTTCAAAACGTACTCTAGAGAAAGCTCTTCTAAGATGTTGGGGCATATAATATACTTTTCTATCTGGGAGGCTGATTTGTATTGAGCCAGGCATTTCAATAACTTAGCATGTTTGAGGACAGAATGTCCAAGAATCTTTATTTGGCCTTCAGATTTGATTGGACTGAGAATTGGACAGAGAATCCATATTGTGAGAGATATTTGAAAATTAGGCAGCCTAAGTGCAAGGAGACATAATAAGTGTCTGCTCTTTGAAACACAGCTTGGGTAATCTATCTAGGACCGTAAATAAGATCTTCAGCCAACAGTCAAATATTTTAATTGCTAGGTGAATTTATATATTAAGTATATCCAACTCTGCCTTTACAGCTGGAGTTGGTGAGGATTTGTCCTCCCCCAAGATGCATTTCAGGAAATCAGACTGTATCTATTTCAGTAAGGGAGCATTTATGCATCCCCACAGTTCTGCACCATATGTAATCATTGAACTATTTTGGTGTTGTATTACCTTGATGATTGGAATTAGGGACCAAGGTAGCTATGGCTGGTGAGCTGCCTTATGGCACTGGCACTGGCTGTGGCCCTTAAAGAACTCCTCTTGAAATGTGGGAGCCAGAAACTTGTTTCTGTGAAAACTATTCCTAAGTAGAGGTAGCACTTAACCTGGTATATGTTCCCTGTCCAGGCTCCAGTTATACTTAGTCTGCCTATTCCTGAAGACAACCCCACCTTGGCCTTGGCCTTGGCCTTATTAATGTTAAGATATCTGAATACACTCCTGGCAAATAGAAGGGGTAGAAATGGAAGCAGTAACAGACTTCATTTATTTGGGCTCCAAGATCACCACAGATGGAGACTGCAGCCATGAAATTAAAAGACGTTTGCTCCTTGGGAGGAAAGCTATGGCAAACCTAGATAGCATATTAAAAAGCAGAGACGTCACCTTGCTGACAAAGATCTGCATAGTCAAAGCTATGGTTTTTCCATTTTGCACCTGGCTTTCCTCAAATTAACAGCTTTTCTAGTATCTGTTATAAAACTACCTTATGAACAGCTATGGCCTTGAATCTCTGCCTGTGAGTCTTTTAGTTCTAGAATAGGTCTGGAAGGCTGACATCTGAGAAACCACTGGGGAAAATTAAGTATTGATATTTGTTTTATCCCATCTGTGCCAGAACAAACATCCAGCTTTGACTGCATCTTTCCCAATAGTGAAAATCTGAAAGGAAGCATATTCTGCCCTCAGTCATCCTCCAGGCAACTAGTTACTATTGGGTTGTGCAGTTTGGGGCAAGTGTGTGTGTGTGTGTGTGTTTGTGCTAATAATATTTATTAGAAACTGCTGTAAGAATAATGAAACTTGAAACTTAATTACAGCCAGAGACCAGCATAGAACAACATAATATAACGTTTTTTTAAAAAATCACATGATGAAAAAGGGGGAAACTTACAAAACCAATCAGGGTAGAGTTAAACCTGCCATGGTAGGTACTAATAATCAAAATAATAACAAATTAAAGCTATAAGAATGTATATCTGTAAGAATAATTAATACCCTATCGAGAAGCTATTATACCCAGAGACTTAAAACTTTTTTTTTAAGTGCCATAAATTTATTTATGCATATTTAGAACTGAAAATTAATCCTTTTATTAAAAAAAGTTTACATATGTCATCACTATTGAGCTGAGTTCCTATATAAAAAAAAAAGGGAGGAGGAGTCCTGTAATTTTATCTAGAGTAGTTCAAAGTGTTTAGAATAATCCTTTAGTATGAGTTCCATGTTTCCCATTATGTCTTCATTTAATTTGATTGCTCCTCGTGCCACTTCAAAGGAAAGTGTAATTGTTGCCAAATAGGAAATATCAAAATTAAATTTGTTCTGCTTTTACTGCGCCCATTGTCATCTTTTCTTCATTTAGGAGGAGAGCAATAAAAGGCCTACAACGGGTGCAACGAACAGAGAGTAGTTTTCAATCAGACAAGTCCCACATTGAGTATCAGATGCCACAACGGAGGACTAAAATCACTGTGTCTAGACTCTCTGGCACCTGACTTCACTTATTTACCAGTGACCAGAGGCCAACCCCCACTGCTTTCTTTTCATACACCTCAGTCCAGTTCTCTCTATCCCCAGCTCACACATCTTTGAATGATTATGCCAGACCTGCATGCCTCCAGAATCTCCTCTGACTGGCTACTCCCTAACTATAATGTTTGAAGTAAAGCTCTGGTTTCTGAACTTCAGCAGATAATCGAGGACAAAAGCTAACGGGGCTGTCAAGTGAGGACGTTTACCAGCATTAAGCTAAAAAAGTAGCCTACAGATCAAAGAGGAGCCAAACAGACAAGCATAGTGGAAAACATGTGGATAAGTCAGCTGCAGCTTGCCTACTATTCTGTGGAAGAATATTGAATATCGCTATGACATCACTGCACAGCCATGCTCTTTGATTGGCCAGACTATTACCTATAAATGCTGTTACAAACATATGGTTTATATTTGCACCTATTTAAATAATGCATGCAATGCTGGGTCTAAACAAGAATGGACTTTTAACTCTAACTACAATTAATCCAGAGAAGGCATGAGAATGTTTTCCAGTGATACTGCATACTTATTAACTATTAAAATGTTGCAAAACAATCCTATGAGCCTACAAGTTGCATATCTGAAACAAACAGAACTTTGAAAACAGAAATAAGCAACACACAGTCTATTTGGCACTTCTGTACAGCCTGCAGAATTATGATAAACTAGAAGCTCATAATTTCCATTTCTCAAAAGGAAGACTGAAGGTCTCAATCACATTTTTTTATGATAGCTATGCAAAAATATGGAAACAAAAGTAAACATCTATTTGGGACTATTTCTAAATATAAGTATTATCAATAACCAGTGCCTCCACAGAGCAATGGTCACAAACAAGTACAGGTAGCCCTCATTTAGCAACCATAATTGGGACTAGCAACTCATTTGTTAAGCAAAGCAGTCGCCAAGTGAAACTGCAACTGCGCTTATGACCTTACTTCAGCTTTCCTTTGCTTTACAGACCTGCGAAGATTGTAAATGCGAGGATTGGTTGCAAAGTTACTTCTTGATCACTGTTGTATTGCGAGCAGCAGCTGTACAAGAAAGTCACTAAACGAGGACTACTTGTATTTTTAAGGCTATTCAGAAGTACTACCAAGATATATTCCTGTTGGATATGAACAAAAGAATTGGCAAGCGATGTAAATATAGTCTACATTGGAGAGAAGATTCTGATCAATTTACTTGCAAATTATATGCTTTTATTTATTCATTGATCAAGGCATAGACAAATAGATCTCTATTCAGACCAATTTATTTAACAAGTAAATAAGAAGGAGAGAAGGTTAAATATAAGGGGGGAAAACAGCTACAGATACACTGGCAAAAATGAGTTCAAATTACCAAAGAGCCATTTACCAAAAAACAGCTTAGGCATTAACTCTATTTTAATTTATAAGTGTTGCCATGAAAAAAAAAAAAAAAGAAAGAAAATTTGAATATTTCCTATTTTAGACTAAAGTCCATAATAAAAATGAATGTCTTAACATGAATTTTCTTTTTGTTTGTGTTATAAATATTTATGAACTTCAAAGTTGAAAAAAGATACAGTTTTTTTGAAACGAGTAAAAAAACTAAATATGGCAGCTTATCACTCTACTCCTTTTAGAATAATAAGAACGTCAGTATCTAAATCAATATTTCTAAACCACAATATTTTCTTTTTAAAGGGGGGTTTATTATTGCAATCAGAAAATACTTAATATTCTGATGTGGATTAAAATATATAACAGCAACTAAATCTAAAGGAAGCTTCTTCCCATACATAACTGTTGGGAGAGATAGTTTCCAAAGGCTCTTCTTTAGTCCCTCCTGTCTGCCCCCCCCACCCCACCCCAGTGAAGGCAGATTCTATAAGACAGGGTCTTCTCAACTGCAGCACTAGGCATATGGAATAACCTTCCAAAGAAGCCTCCCACATGGCCTGATTCCTAAAAGAGAATCCTCTTCTTCCAAGCATTTTAGGTTTCAAACATCACTTTCACTTTATTGTCATATTCATCCAGACAGCGCTGACATCTGAAGTGATGCTTTCAACAGATACTTCAGCAGATTTTAACAATTCAACTGTGAAAGTTTTAACAACTGATTGTAAGGATGGCCAATTGACAGATTAAATGATAATAAATACATAAATAAGTTGCATGAGGAGACTGCTTTCAGTGTAACGTGACACTACATACAATTATTCCAAAAAATAAACTATTTGTCATAACAAGAAAATAGATTTATGTAGAGGAAAATAATGATACTCCAGACATAAGAAAGGTTTAAATGTGAAAGACAAGAGGGCGGCTCATCCAGGTAGGTGACATAGACGGTTTTTTAAGAGTCACAAGTTAAGCACAGTGCCACATTTCTAGGACAATGAACACTGATGTTTGTATATGCCCCTGGGGCTTCAGAGTGCAGGCAGTGCTTGCATGGTTTGCCTGGGGGGTGAGTTGCCAGCAGCTGGTCTAGAGTCATAGCTGTGCCTTACCCACAATTCTGAGAGGAAATAGCTATTATTTAATTATTTTCAATCACATGATTAATATCCACTTTGAACAATAAACTTAAAGTTCTTTATTTCTGAATGGGATAGTGCTCCTCCAGACAGGATTAGTACACAATTTGTGGGTCCTCCTGGACTCACAGCTCCTGCTCAAAGAGCAGGTAGCAGCTATGGCCAAAAATGCTTTTGCCCAGATTCATGTGGTACACCAACTGTGCCCTTTCTTGGATTGAGATTCCTTTCTGATAGTCTGTTATGCCTTAGTCACCTTGCATGTGGACTGATGCAATGCATTCTACACGGGGCTGCCTTTGAAGACCACTTGGAAGCTGCAGCTGGTCCAGAATGCAGTACATAAGCAACGAGCTGCACTGGTTACCAGTAACATTCAGTGAAATTCAAGGTGCTGGTTGTAACCTATAAATCCCTTAATAGTATGGGCCTGACCATCTTTCTTCCATTGCTTCTCCCTATTTGATAAGATCTGACAAAGTAAACATGCTCCAGGTCCCATCTTTAAAACAATGTCTTCTAATGGGACCTAGGCAGCATGCCTCCTCTGCTCCAGCACCTGCCCTCTGGAATAGTATCCCAGCAAAACTTCTAGTTGCCTCAAAACTGCTGTCCTTTAAATAGGTTTGAAACCTGGCTCTTCCTCCAAGGAAGCATATGCCTTGGTGAGAATTTTATTCTGTTAGGTGTATTAGTCCCAGTGTTTTTGCCTTTGTTTTATTTTTATTGTACTGAATGTGTTTTTAACTTGTATGCTGCCTAAAGTCATTATAAGTTGGGCAGCCTATAAATCTGATAAATAGATGGAAGATTCCATCCAGTTAATACAAAATTTTATTAGATTTAGTTCAAAGCTGCAAATTTGTAGAACTGTATGAAGAAATATTAAAGCAGCTCTGAAATACAGCCCTATAGTAATGAAGTAGAATATGAATTATACTGTTTTCAGGGCTTAATCAAAACATCCTAGAAATATGAGATTATCATCTTATGTACGCTTACAAGAAAGTATGCTTCACTAAACTCAGTGAGGCTTATTCAGCATCATGAATCAACATTCATGATGCTGTGGTGTGTGTATGTGTGGGGTGGGTGAGGGGGGGTGGGAGTGGTTGTGTGTGTATTCCTAATACTGTTATACATCTTATTGCTGATATGTTGAACTATAGGCACTGAAAAAAGCAAACATCCATTAACATATCTAAAGTTTCAGAATGCCTTTCATAGTAAAAATCTGAATGCCTAAATGTTTGTAACATGCAACAGAACCCATTAATAATACCACAAATTCATAACAACATTGTATAAAAGATATATTTCACACTGCCAAAATTTGTGGTAGGATTTCCCCATTTATGTATCAAAATTTCACTACAGAATATGTAGTAAACACAGGACCTGATCCAACCTAAATGACACTGTTTACAGTGAACCAAGACCTCTGAATGACTGGACTTCGAAAATACTAAACAAAGGTTAATTTGTGCAATAATTAGATTAATCTTGTACATATATATACTAAAAACTGATATGTAACTGGAACAGAAAATTATCAACAAAGCAGAATTACCAACAGAATAAATGATTTGAATTTCAAGAACATTACATTATTGAACATAACAATCCAAACTAGTGCCTTTATTGAGAAATGGATGGAAATGTAAAGTTACGATGACGTCAATGTAATATAAACATCTCAAGAGTGAAGTAGGATAAATAAACAGATTCCCAAAATCTTCCCCGAGATACTTCTAAAATACTTTTTAAAAAAGACTTGTTTAAATACTATCATTATAATTTAAATAGTGCAACCATAATGAAAAAAAAATAGTGCAGCATTTGCATGTAGAATGGAAGGATATTCAACAAAACTGAAAGGACACAACCAGCTACAGAATTAGTATCATACTGCTCTGCCCTTAAGTTTTACTTGGAGACCCACCGGCTGCTGACCCTTGCTTTAATTTAAGGACTTTCAAGATAGAACTAGTATGAAAGAAAAAACATACTGTACCTACCTGAGGTATACAGTCGGTATAAGCAAACATTGATTTAAAACGATCATCCATGCTTATATGATAGAGAATACACATAGCTACTTGTTTATAATTTTCATTTCCTGGGGGAGGAGGAAAGAAAAACACACAAAAATGAGCATCTATATGGATTAGTCACATCTGATTTATATTTAGTCACATTTAGAAACTATTTTCAAAGCATATTATAGAAGGAACAGTCTTTTTCATGGTTATAACTTTTTTTAAATAAAAGATTTTCAAGGAAACCTCATACTAGGAAGACAAAATCAAAGGAGCCAGTTTAGAGATAAGCTCATACACAGATAAGCCAACCTTGAATTTTTAACCAAAATACCATGAAAACTACACCAACCACAGCTAAGCTGACCCTCAACATTTTCATATGTTTTGATTCTCACAATTGGCTTATCTATGGATGGTAGATTTTTCATGGTATTTGGGTTAAATATTTGAGGGTCGGCTTATCTGCAGATGGACTTATCTGTGAGTGTATGAGGGTACTTTAAAAAAAGTTACTGCATATACTCACAGATAAGCCCATCTGAGAATAAGCCAAACCCAATTTTGGGGGTGTATTCTGGAGCCTAAAATTCTCAGCTTATCCGCGAGTATATACAGTATATATTCTGTTTACTTTCCACATAGATATTTTTCCTTTAGAATAAGCTAGGTCTAATATTGCAAGAATATTGGTACTGTAAATCACCAGTTATTTTCCCTTTTATTAGCATCCCTTGCTTCCTCATGCCATCAATTTAAACAGCCTAGTAACCAAGAGCTTACAATTTACTAGTTCCAAGAATAAGATTTGGAAAATCTGATAAAGGGTTGTATACAGAGCAAAGTGGGCAAATAAGATTCCTTGTGTAGACCAGTCAGAACTACTTTGGGCACAATTTAGTTAAATGTTTTGGATTGGAATCAATGGAAATGAAAAGTACCTTACTATACCTTACTACTTTATAGAAAAACTCTCTAAAATTATACCTTTCTAAGCATAGAATAGAACATACACATTACTTTTACAATGAATGCAGAAATTTGGGTGAAGATACTTTTGCATGTGATCCTACAATATTCTTATTCAGAAACATTTGCCCTCAAGTTTCAGATAATGAAAATACTCTTGAACACTCACTATGGAAAGTTTGTATCATATTTCTGAAACGCATACTTACCTTCATGTAAGTAAAAAAAAAAAAACTAATGAGATTCTCAATATTCTAACAAAAACATTTCTGGAGCTATGTTCAGTCCTTAACCCTAAGTTATGTAGTCTTATCGAACTGTCTGTTTCTCATGTTTGATAAAGGATCTTATTTCTCTTCTAGATATGAAAATGTACCTTTAAAAGGCAAAAAAATAAAAATAAAAATTCACTATATCCCAGTTTTATAGCCATGTTTTTGATCTGAATGTCTGGAAAAAAGCAAGCAGAAAGTATGGGTATTAGTCTGCTTTAAACTTGTTTTTTCAAGTACAGGGGCCTAATTTAAAAAAAAAAGATTATTTAAGTTTCAGTTTATTTTTCAATTATCATAATTTGGAAGAAGATATGAAATAAATTGTGGGAGAGGAATTAGAATGGGACTGGTGGAAGGTGCAAGTCTGAGGGGTCTGTCATTCTCTCCATTGCATCATTTGCCAATGAAGGCCAGAATAATCAACAGTCTCCTCCGGCACTCTCCATCTAATACAAAAATTAGATTTCCCAGGAACCCATTGCAGGAAATGATCAGAAGAATATTTCTGAAACTAATATGTCTCTGGTTTGTAATGAGGTTACCAAAATACAGGTTGTTAGCAGTAACCTGTCCACCATTCTGCACAAGTATGTCAGTATTTACCATAGGACGTTTGGTATCACAGTGCTACTATCATTTGTTTTATGTTACGTGAGACTCAACAATAAGAGAGCAACAGCCAGAAGAGCAAAAGTCCACTGACACATGACTCAACACAAAAACTAGATTCAGCTGTAAATAGGGTCCAAGATTACCAAATAAATAAATAAATAAATAAATAAATTCAAAAGGGATAGGGAGAAAAATATCAGAAAAACCTTCATTAAAATGCCTCACAGAGACAAAATTTACAAACCACAGACTAGCCTGGGCCCTAGAAACAAACATCCTGGACATTATGCATTATAGCAATAAATCTGAATAGTGATGAGCTCACTGTCTAATAAATGCAGTGGTCAGAAATACTTACCACAGGAATTTTTCATTAGCTAACCAAATAATTAATGTGAAGTTGCATTCAATTGTCCTTTGCATTCATAGTGCCATTCTAAAATATTTGCTCATTCCCAGATGAGCGCAATTAATCTTCAACACACTAGTCATTAGTAGCCATAACTGACTTTTCTGTGTAACGTATTACCATTATAAAATATACTCAGTGGTTTATAGAAATAATACTGTTTAAATTTGCAGCTGTAGTTCATCTGGAACAGCTGGGGTAGAAAAATATTATGTCCCTTGGGCTGTTTTCACACTACATTTTCAACAAATTTAAAGTGCCAACTATACATATCTTGGATCTCAAGTTCAAAATTATTCTAAGCCTTTGAACAGTAAGCCACGAAACAGCAGTTGTGGAGCAGAACTATTTTATTCTGCTCATTAGCATACCACCCCTACAATTTTAAGGCTAGAGTTTCTGACTTGGGGCTTGCCAGCCTCATTCATCAAAGCCAGTTTGAAGCATCTGACCTACAGAATGCATTGCAATGACTGAAAACTCATGCATATATGCTTCTGAAGAATTAAAAATGCATCAAAAGAGATATTTTCCTGCCACTGCTAGCTATATGAAATGCCTTCTCTTGCTGATCTCCATACTGCCTTCGACCATTCCCACATAGACAATGACTGGGTTCATACATGGGCTCATACATTATATTTACCCATAATTGTTTGGTTTTGACTTGGTATGATGTGTGACTTCAGGTACTGTGATGTATACACAATTTTTGAAATCAGCCATCTGCAAATTCAGTGTCCTCTAGCAATAGTTCAATTCCCCACCTCTTAGCAATGGTCATGCTGGCTAAGGAATTATGGAAGTTGCCCATACTTCCAAAGGTACCTAAGCTGGGGAAGCTGGTTTAAGTCAATGGTGAGTTCAGATGATATAGACGAGATCGCTGTAAGTAAAGTGCACACTTCTGGAAGCCAGCAGAGTCTTGTTTCTGCCCCCGACTTTGCTGGCCTTCCAGAAGGGCCTGAACACATACATGGCTTTGCCACCTGGCCTGGGGTGTGGTAATGGTAGTGTGGAGCCTGCAAATTGGCTGTATTGTTAGTGAAACTGACTGAGCTGTCCTGCTGTTTTTATGGTTTTAATAGTTTTTACTGTTTTGTTTTTAATGTTTTTGTTGGATTTTGTTGGTTATTTTTTGTTATGTTTTTGTGTTTTTAACTTTACTATGTGAGATGGGTGGCTACATAAATTGAACAAACGAATTACTACTGTTATATGTGAAATGCCTGCTGGCTCAGTTAAAGTTTGGAAAACGGAATATTGCCAACTATTTTTTACTTTCAGAATCCCCCAAAGTTGACATTAAAAACTACTCAACAATGTGATTTTAACCACTGTCTTTCTCCTATCTAGTAGTACTTTCTACTACTATGTAGTAGTATTGGATATGCTTTGAATTAAGTGATTTAGCACATCAACAAGAATGGACAGCCTTTTTGTAATCATGGTTTGCACAATTTTTTTTTTTGTTAAACCATTTTTTGATCTCTGATGACCACAGGAGTCATGAATGTGATGCAGCAATGACACTAGAGATTAGATTCAGAGATTTGTGAAAGTTGGTAGGGTTGTTTGAAGTAAATAAGATTTGTGGATCCTACCAAATGTTTAATGCACCTACAATTCCACATTGCTTTGGTTGCTTAAAGGAAAAAAATCACACCACCATAACTCATTAATAAAATATTGAATTCAGCAGCATGATTTAAGGTCATAGGAATTGTTAGAAAGGGATTACAAAACATAAGAGGTCCAGGACTACAGGTTGTTCCATCCTCCTTAGAAACGTACATTAACTTTGGTGGAAGGTACATCACCAGTTAGGTTTCTTTAAATGTGCACAGCTGAAAAAAGTTAATAGTTGTTATTATCATCTATTTAAATCTATATATTTAAATAAATAAATCTACTACTCCTGTTTGGGAGATAAAAGAGTTTGCTGTAACTGTTTTGGAAGAAAATATTTAATACTTTGAAAAACAATTTATTTAGATTTAGCGAGCAAAGCCACTAGCTGTGGAACTATCTAGATATACCAAAATATCCAACAGTGTAACTAAAATGGGACAGAGCAACAGGCAAAATAGAAAGAGAAAGGGAGCACACTCATGCTATGTCCTATACTGCATTTTTCTTATCCATTAACCTTAAAGCTTAATACAAAGCATTCCTCCTTCTCTCCCTCATTTTTATAATGTATTTTTCACTGGTGAAGTATGTAGTCCTGGTGTTATTTTAGAATGTCCCCAAATTGAGGTTTTGATTAATAAAGTGCTTCCAAAAGGCATCAATGTTTGATTGAAAATCCTAGCCTATAGTCTGAAAATACATGTATGATTTCCCATCAAAAGGGACACTTACGTTCTGTAACTCCCATTCATACTCAAATAACAATGTTTTGCTAATGCGGTTGCATAAGCATGGACTTACCACTACTCTTGCCATAACATCATTCATTTCAGCAACTTCAAGCCTATATAGATTTTATTTAGTGAGATGGTTGTACTGTACGTGAGATTTTGGTGTAGTCTCCTGTGGTCTTATTTATATTTCATTTGTTTTTAATAGTCATTTAACATTTGTTTTGCTTATTTTATTGTATGCCACCCAGAGACACATCAGTGAGATGGGCAGCTATATAAATTTTAGATAGACAGACAGACCAACAGACAGATGTAATCAAGGACTTGGGGGGGGTAACATTTATTACATGCATGCTTCATAACAGCACAAATCCACCTTCAAAATAAATCTCTGAATATTTACTATGATCTGCAGACCAATTCTTTTATTCATTATATGATCCAACCAATTACTGCTAGGAAGAAATGGACACCTCAGGCAATATTCACACACAAAATATTGAAACCAGCTGTGGCAGAACTGCTGTAGGAATGAAGGTTTCTCCATTTAATTGGGAAAACAGGAGGAATCATAACATTTTACTGCTGTGAGTAACTTCAAGCAATCTTGATAAGATATTGCTGAACTCAAGGCAGGACATGTGCTTTCTGTTATGATCTGCTGCATCTAACTCTTACTGTTTGCTCACTTAATCAGCTTGGAAAATGCATGTTTCTTTATAGGATAAATTAGACTAAATTAGAAAAACATTGCTGCTGTTAATAAGCAGCTCCTTTCTCATAGACATGTGTAAACTGTGTGCTTAACATGCAGTTTTAAGTTCAATATGAAAAGGACATAAAGTTTTTTATAGCTTTTTGAAAAGACCATCCATAAAAATAACAGAACGTTAATAAAAATTAAAAGATACCATAGTCGAGACAGGTGAGGAACAATAAAAAGTAATACATAAAATGAATTAACATAGCAATTTATAATGATGCTTAAATGTTTGTGAACCCTTTAAATTTTTCAATATTTCTGCATAAATATGACCTAAAACATGATATGTTCTCCCCACAAGTCCTAACACCAGATAAAGAGAACCTAATTAAACAAATGAGTCAAAAACATTATACTCATAAATATTCATTTATTTATTGAGGAAAATGATCCAAAAAATAAAACATTTTATTGATATAATAAGATGAAACAAACAATTGATCTTGTGTTTCAGCAAAAGCAGCATTTCCCCACTCATCTGATTAGGGAGAATGAAAAAAGATAATATGGACAAAAGAATCATTTACAGCAAGGGGTGACACAGAGTTCCAACTTTAAAATGTCAATGACAAAATTTTTGTGAAATCTTGGACTGATTATCAAAAAAAATTCTGTAGAGCCCTGACTTCAAAAAATAATTTACTGTCCAGTAAAATTTCACCTTTTAAAGAAACACCTATAAGAATTTGTAGAGATCAAATTGCCAACATTCGCTGGATCATGGAGAAAGCACGAGAGTTCCAGAAAAACATCTACTTCTGCTTCATTGACTATGCAAAAGCCTTCGATTGTGTGGATCACAACGAACTGTGGCAAATTCTTAAAGAGATGGGGGTACCAGACCATCTTACCTGTCTCCTGAGAAATCTGTATGCGGGCCAAGAAGCAACAGTTAGAACCAGTCACGGAACAACCGATTGGTTCAAAATAGGGAAAGGAGTACGACAAGGCTGTATACTGTCACCCTGCTTATTTAACCTATATGCAGAGTACATCATGAGAAATGCCAGGCTGGAAGAATCACAAGCCGGAATTAAGATTGCAGGGAGAATCATCAATAACCTCAGATATGCAGACGATACCACCCTAATGGCAGAAAGTGAAGAAGAACTAAAGAGCCTCTTGATGAGGGTGAAAGAGCAGAGTGTGAAAGCTGGCTTGAAACTCAACATTAAAAAAACTAAGATCATGGCATCTGGACCCATCAATTCCTGGCAAATAGAAGGGGTAGAAATGGAAGCAGTAACAGACTTCATTTATTTGGGCTCCAAGATCACCGCAGACGGAGACTGCAGCCATGAAATTAAAAGACGCTTGCTCCTTGGGAGGAAAGCTATGGCAAACCTAGATAGCATATTAAAAAGCAGAGACGTCACCTTGCCAACAAAGATCCGCATAGTCAAAGCTATGGTTTTTCCAGTAGTAATGTATGGCTGTGAGAGCTGGACCATAAAGAAAGCTGGGCGCCGAAGAATTGATGCCTTTGAACTGTGGTGCTGGAGAAGACTCTTAAGAGTCCCCTGGACTGCTAGGAGGTCAAACCAGTCAATCTTAAAGGAAATCAACCCTGATTGCTCATTGGAAGGACTGATAATGAAGCTCAAGCTCAGATACTTTGGTCACCTAATGCGAAGAGAGGAGTCTTTGGAAAAGACCCCGATGCTGGGAAAGATTGAAGGCAAAAGGAGAAGAGGACGGCAGAGGATGAGATGGTTAGATAGCATCACTGAAGCAATGACCATGAAACTGAGCAAACTCAGGGAGACAGTGAAGGACAGGAAGGCCTGGCGCAATATGGTTCATGGGTCACGAAGAGTCGGACATGACTTAATGACTGAACAACAACAATAAGAATTTGTAGAGATTGGCATGTTCTGATAACTGCTACGTAACATGTATTTTCTTATTTTGGAACAAGATCTCAAATATATTATCTTACGTGGAATTAGTTTTACACTGTTCTAGAAAAATCAGTTTCTTAATATTCAATGCATGTCTGACACAAAAAGAATGGTCACTGTTTTGAAATCTGAAGTATCACTACAAAAAATAAAAGGAGGGGTCAAGATTGGAACAACACACTGGGATGTTTATACCAGTTATTTCCAGTAGGTTGCTCTGCAATACCAGGATACCCTATTGAAGCATCAGTTAAATTCTTCCTGATATGTAGAAGGGGTTTAGCTGTTAATTCAGTTGAGTTTTTATTTTTTATTCTGTTTTATTTTGCTTTATTGCTGCAGGGTGATGGGCGAGATCAGGTTTTGTAGCAATAATCTCTCCTGATTATTTCGTGAATTTGTAATATTTTGATATTAGAAGTTGGGTGCTAGAAACCTGCTAGATGAGGTAAAAGTTAGAAGAGATCATCTTGTTTCTTAGTTCAGTTACAATTTAGGTCTGGGAAAAATAGAATCAGAATCCTAATGTTTTATTGCTAATTTAAGCATACTGAGGTCCAGCAACCTTCTATGTAGGGTGTATACTTCCTTTAGTCTCAATGAATGAGATATAGGTATAATATTACTGTCATTCAGAAATCATTTAATGTTGCTTAGATTCAGGGAGAGAAAAACCTTTTAGATGACATGGCACATTTGCAGTTTCGAGAATAGGTTGTGAGTGCTGTAACAAAATGACTGCCATGGAAAAGACTGCTTATTCAAAAAATTGTTGGCCTCATTGGTGAAAAATCATTCATGTGGTTACTTTGATATGTGTAGAAAATTATAAAATAACTATTTGAGGAGATAAAGTAATTTCCAGCAGCCCTTCTAGCTCTCAGGATGCTCTACCACCCTAACATCTTTCTTCTCCATTTCCTAGGCAGACATGAATACTTCCAAACAAAGCACTGGATTGTAACTACCTAATTTTATTTCCAAGAACACCTGTGATACTTGCATGGGGCCCAGATGCATTTCTGTAAAGGAAGGGGATGATTATTTATTTATTTATTTATTTAGTCATTCATTCATTCATTTATTAATTATTAAATTTGTATGCCGCCCATCTCCCCCAACGGGTGACTCTGGGTGGCTCATAAATGATAAAGGCTGCTGCTTTGTGGCATGCCAGTTTCTCACTCAGTTCAGATTCTAAAAAGTCAGCTGAGATGGGAAGCATTTGTATACATACTGATGTCTAAGAGGCACTCCTCCAAATAACTGGAGCAGGGCTTGATCAACTCCGTTTTTTTCAATGACTTGTGGATGATGAAACTGGCTTGCAGAAAATCAACTTATTTTGCAGATAAAAATATTAATGAATTACTGAAATATTCTAACACCTGCAGCATATTTCTGAGAATATGTCATGAATGCTATGACAACATACCCAAAGATATTCAGACATTCAGAGCACTTGTTAATGGTAATCATACTAATCAATAGAAAAATGTAGCTCATTCATGAAATTCTAATAAACAATGAAGCATGATTATTAGGACTAATGCTAAGTTTCATAGTGAAAAAAGAATTAAACCTACCCAACAACGCAGTGAGTTTTGGAAGAAGTCCAACTTGTACCATCTTATTTCTCAAGCCTGTGTCAAAGGAAAGATTCAGTAAAAGTCTAAGAGTAATATTCAGAAGATCTTCATGTTCACATGGTATCATTTTCACTAGTTTGTCAATTATATCCATTTCAACCTATGTGAGAAGTATGGGAAAAAAAACAAACAATTCTGAAGTCATATTGCAAACATTTAATACAAATTGAAGAACAGTTAAAATTTAATGATATAAAAATATTTTCTCTGTTATGTATCAATAATATTAAAAATTAGGCTTGCTGAAATTTCTCATGAATTGTTTATGGGTTTTTTTATTCCTAAAATACAGATAATTCAATTGTCCTTAATACATTTTAGTATTTCTGAAACAGGTTCGTTTTAGCTCAAGCTATGAGGATGTAAATCAGTGGTTGGTAATCTTCAGGATAACATCATGCTCCAAAAGTGAGGTAAAGAATGAAACAATTTGTTATTCTACTTCCATTCTGAAATACTGTATCTGTGCTTGAGGGAACGAGGTATTAGTAATACATTGCTTCAAATAAAGTATATCATGTTCAACAACATATCACTTTAAATTATTTTTAAAATTACATTTTGCTTTAAGAGTGGTATGCCAAATACCTATAACCACTATCAATTCAGAAGGGACATTTGATCATGATTAAAAGGTAAATTAAATTCCTCATCATCTTGGCAACATTCCCTGTTACATGCCTTCCTTTTAACTCAGTTGGATCCAAATTTAGTCAATAAAACTTGTTAGACATATTATTTCAACAGGCTCACTACAATAAGTATGACTAATCTACAATAACCTAGTGTATATTTATATATAGGATGTTTGTTCTCTGAACATCTGAGACTAACTTATATCAGCTGAACCATCTACTCCAATATAATATACAGGTGAAACTAAAAAAATTAGAATATCGTGCAAATGTTCATTTATGTCAGTACGGCAACTCAAAAGATGAAACCAATATATGAGATTACATTACATGCAAACCGAGATATGTCAAGCCTTACTTTGGTATAATTGTGATGATTATGGCGTACAGCTTATGAAAACCCCAAATTCACAATCTCAGAAAATTAGAATAGTGTGAAAAGGTTCAATATTCTAGGCTCAAAGTGTCCCACTCTAATCAGCTAATGAATCCATAACACCTGCAAAGGGTTCCTGAGCCTTTAAATGGTCGCTCAGGCTAGTTCAGTAGGAATCACAAGCATGGGAAAGACTGCTGACCTGACAGTTGTGCAGAAAACCATCACTGACACCCTCCATAAGGAGGGAAAGCCCCAAAAGGTAATTGCAAAAGAAGTTGGATGTTCCCAAAGTGCTGTACCAAAGCACATCAATAGAAGGTTATGTGGAAGGGAAAAGTGTGGTAGAAAAAGGTGCACAAGCAGCAGGGATGACCGCAGCCTGGAGAGGATTGTCAGGAAAAGGCCATTCAAAAGTGTTGGGGACTTTCACAAGGAGTGGACTGAGGCTGGAGTTAGTGCATCAAGAGCCACCACACACAGACGGATCCTGGACATGGGCTTCAAATGTTGTATTCGTCTTGTCAAGCTGCTCCTGAACAACAAAAAACGTCAGAAGCGTCTTACCTGGGCTACAGAAAAAAAGAACTGGTCTGTTGCCCAGTGGTCTAAAGTCCTCTTTTCTGATGAGAGCAACTTTTGCATCTCATTTGGGAACCAAGGACCCAGAGTCTGGAGGAAGAATGGAGAGGCGCACAATGCACGATGCTTGAAGTCCAGTGTGAAGTTTCCACAGTCTGTGTTGATTTGGGGAGCCATGTTATCTGCTGGTGTTGGTCCACTGTGCTTAATTAAGTCCAGGGTCAACGCAGCCATCTACCAGATTTTGGAGCACTTCATGCTTCCTTCCGCAGACGAGCTTTATGGAGATGCTGACTTCATTTTCCAGCAGGACTTGGCACCTGCCCACACTGCCAAAAGTACCAAAACCTGGTTCAATGACCATGGGATTACTGTGCTTGATTGGCCAGCAAACTCGCCTGACCTGAACCCCATAGAGAATCTATGGGGCATTGCCAAGAGAAAGATGAGGGACATGAGACCGAACAATGCAGCGGAGCTGAAGGCCGCTATTGAAGCATCCTGGTCTTCCATAACACCTCAGCAGTGCCACAGGCTGATAGCATCCATGCCACGCCGCATTGCGGCAGTCATTGCTGCAAAAGGGGCCCAAACCAAGTACTGAGTACATATGCATGCTTATACTTTGCAGAGGTCCGATATTGTTCTATTTCCAATCCTTGTGTTATTGATGTCATGTAATATTCTAATCTTCTGAGATTGTGAATTTGGGGTTTTCATAAGCTGTACACCATAATCATCACAATTATACCAAAGTAAGGCTTGACATATCTCACTTTGCATGTAATGCGTCTATCTCATATATTGGTTTCACCTTTTGAGTTGCCATACTGACATAAATGAACATTTGCACGATATTCTAATTTTTCGAGTTTCACCTGTAGTATAATTTACTGCAAGTTACTGTGTCTTTTCAAGAACTCATTCAAAGATCACTCCAACCTGAGACTTCAGTTAATCTTCTCTACTTAATGAACCTGAGATTCTTCTGCACAATAAGTATGTTCTGTCATTGAACTACTATATGACTTTTCCCCATGGAAACACATGAAGCAACAAATTGTCTGATGCATACCATGGGCCGCTCAGCAGATAAAAACAAAATGAAGATGCAGAAGAAATTTTACTGTGTTTTGTTGACTAGCTTTCAGCATATTTTAATAATATTTCAATAGAGTACTATAAAATTATACCATATCATTTTTGTTCTCCATAAAGATGCTGAGTTTCTTCAGAAATGACACAACCAGTATTAACAGTTCAAAGTTATCTCGATCAAGAGCTTTCACCAACATGTGGACAATATTCTTGTTCCTCATCTTTAGTTCAGTTCGTGTGTCCTCAGCAAGATTTAGCAGCAAATAAAGAGCAACTGATTCATCAGCAAAAATAAAACATACAATTGAGAGATTGTGAGTATTGTCTGCTCACTGTATAATGCATGAATTATTTCAAACATCTGGGCCATCACAAATATCTCCTGTGCAAAGTTCAGTGGGATATAATTGAGGAAAAAGAGTATGCTGTTTTTGCTCCCTAGCCTGTTTCAGCAAAATGTGAAGTCTGATAGTTTATTGGGAGAAAATGTGGTGTAATATTTCTAAAATATACTCTAGTTTAATTATTGGAACATAAATAATTAACATAGTTTAGCCCACATTATTTTAATATGAGCTTCTCCTCTTTATCATATTCATCAATACCAACTCTTTTTTATATGTACTGTGTATTGTGAACAACAGTGTACTGAACTTACATAAACTCAAAACAAATCAAGACATCAGCATTGCCTGTCCCCAAAATGTGTGTTTTTCATTTCTCTGGAGATTTTCAAAAAGCAATTTTTAGGACAATCCTTGTCAGCCCTATTACGTAGACCAGACTAAGAAACAGACACATTGCAGATCTAAGCTATTTTTATTAGAACAGCTATAGTAATCTTGCAAGTGTGCTACCTTTCATCCCTGTTTTATCTTCATGAGAATTGGAGGGGGAGGGGGAGGGGGCAGAGGGTTGCCTGAGGCATTTTCACAAATTACTTTCTTGGCCTGGGCTCAGGTTTCCTTTATCTGATTACTGCCTTGGTAGCAGATCATCCTTCTGACCTTCAAGGCCATCCTCTTTATCCACTACAATGCAATGCTTTTCGGCTGTACTGAACTTAATGGTTAGTGATTAAACCAAAAAAAGGTCAAAGTGACTATACTTCTAGCTGCCAAATATATTATCTTTACTAAAATAATTAATACAGATAAATACATATTCATATAAGCTTCTGAACATTTGAATTCATTCAAATTATGAGCAGAAATAAGTTAAGTCAAATTAATTAGCTGCATTTTCAAGTTGCAATCATGTTACACACTTAAGAAGCATCAGGATACATATAGGGGATGAGTATGTGCAGAGGAAAGGAAAGAACAGTGTCTGAGGTGATCTCTGCCTGTCTCCTTTTCTCTTCTGGAATTTTTCTGACAGGCCAATTAATGGCACGGACCTTCAGGAGGAGTGAAAGGAGTACTAGTGGGTGATTTCACCTGTCTGCCACCCTCATCTAATGAGCATTCAGATTGAACATGAAATTCTCAGAAACTCTTTCTCTGCTCAATATATTTTCATTTACAATACTGTATACCAGTTCTTAAACAGCTTCTAGAACTTGTTACTCTATTACTATTATTATTATTATTATTATTATTATTATTGTTATTATTATTATTCCACCGTTTTTATATACAACACAAGGCGGTAAACATACCATATATAAGCATGCCTTATATAAACATACCTTATATAAACATTGACGACGCTCCCTGAGTGACTGCCAATTATTCTTAGATTTATTTATTTTCTATTTATTTTTGTAATTTTGTAATTTTAATTGATTTCAGCTGTTTTGTAAACCGCCCAGAGTCGTTCAATGAAATGGGCAGTGACAAGTTTATATATATATATATATATATATATATATATATATATATACACACACACACACACACACTGTATATACACACAGTATATACATAAAAATACATACATACATACATACTTTGGTAGTCATTAGCTGATATTTCATTGGTTTAACCTACTGTGCTCTTAATTCTCTGCAATCACCTGAAAGAGATTGCTACAAATAGACAGCTACTGTATTAACTTCTTGTAACATTTGCTAAACAAATATAAACACTACTAAAATGAGTTCTAAGTAATACAAATAGCTCCAATTCTAATAAATAGAATAAGCTACGCAGTCTTTCAGACTTTCCCATAAATTTTGTTAAATGTGGAGAAAGTATCTACAGTGTATCAGATACAGGAATCAAAATTTGTACCTCGAAGTAGCTGTTCTTGCTTAACCACCAGACCTTGGTACTTTTTAAAGGTTTTTTCATATTCTTTTTTCAGTGTTTGATTATCAGGATCTTCATCAAGTGGAAATTTAGAGATAAGGATATGCCCAACACTTAAGAAATACAAAGCTTATAAGGCACTCTTTGATCATGAGAAGATGGATAAGTCCTGTAGGAGTACTTGCTGCAATTACAAGATAGCAGCCATATTCACATGGCACAGTAAGACAGGATTCTAAGATTCTAAGGATTCTGGATTACCTTATTGAGAAAGCCGACTGGCACATACCATACTGCCATTCCCATCGGGCTTTTCCTGCTTGCAAGAACAATTAAACCAACCACCAAAAGTTTTTCTAATATGTTATATGCAGGAACTCTGGATTATTCTCCTTTTAATCAAAAGCAAGAGTTTACCAGAAACAAGCCAGGAATCCCAGTTCATACACAACACAAACCAACCACTGAATGGGTTTTCATGATTTGCTTAGCTATTTCTGCTAGCAGGAGAGAAGCAGGAATAAATGAACAAGATGCATCAGCACACTTGTTCAGAGTAAGCCAGAACTATTTGGAGTGACGTATCAACAGCCCCAGTATCTGCCAGCCCCTATAAATATAGCTATCCAAATAATAAGTACACTAGGAGATTTGCTGCTACTTTGATGATTTATCCAATACACTATAATTTTAGTTCTTTGCACTAACCTGAAATAAAGGGACTACTACAAATAGACAGCTATTAATTTCTTGTAGCATGTAGCATTTGCTAAACTAAGCTAAACACCACTAAAATGAGACACTTTTTCTATCTATACAGAAAAGATACTAATATTCAATTCATTCTCTGATAGCAGATCCTATATATCCAAAAGGGCACCATCCTCATAAATCATATATTCAGTCTTGAAAGTATTAATGAAATATTTTATTTAAAAATTAACGGATAAGGGAACCTCAAGAACAACCAAATGAGTATGCTGGGTGAACACAACCAACTGAGTAAAATGTTGGGAATGTGGGTGGAATAGAGTATTTTGGAAAAGAGAAGGATTTTTGTCAACTATGAACCAGAGTGTTCTATGCTGTAACAATATGTTGGATTTATGCCTGTCCATTAGTCTACTAATAACAACAAATAAGGATATCAGCTTTCTTCTTCTTGGTAAGTTCCTCTTGCCAGAGTTCATGCCTCTTTAGCTCATGATCAATGATGTTCATGCAAAGAGCTCCGATTTTATAGTGTGTAATCAGTCCATGAAACTGAGAAAAGCTACATTAAAAAAGAATTAAAATCAGAGTGACTGGCTCCAAAGTAAATCCTTTATAACTATTCACCCACAAGCATGACTTAATAACCACAGCTGTATTCATTTTAAAATATTAAGCCTACAGAACACATTAACATACACAAGGTATTACTATACATACCTGGAGAAGCAGAAAAATATATATATTATATTAGTAGCAAGTTCTACACTTTGTTTCCAGTCCTCTCGTAGAACCCTGGCCAAAGCACCCAATGCAGTTTCTGAAACGTGAGAAGAACTGTCTCAACAACAGAGTGAAGTTCATATTCCTAATGCACTGTAGTATGTCTTCTGCCAAATGTCTACATCAAACAAAGGTATCACCAATCCATGTTGAAGAATCAAGGCTATCAAGAACCTCTGCTCATTTCAGTATGAACCTAGTGATTTCCTAACCTTTCTGCTCTCTAATAATGTAGCTACTCCCACTTTAACAAGGTACTTACCCCAGCCTCTTAAGTACTAACAATCTGATTGACCTCCCTCCCTTAGATAACAAAGTAGTTAATCTTTTGCTCTCACGAGCCACATTATCATTCCATCGACTGATTTGATTGATTTCTTGCATGCATTTTGAGGAGCAGGAAATATCCCTGGTTCCCGCATGCATGCTTTTGCTGATATGAATACACAAGTGTCAATTTTAGGATCAATCACTCTGGTACCATTTCTTGGTGCTGGATGGGAAGGGGGAAACTGGTATTATAAAAGTTTGTACCAAAAGACTCATAAGCACATACACAAATCATGATGAAAGGCCTCTCCTGCCACTGCCTGTCATGGTTGAACAGGATGAGACCTCTGTAAGTGTATTGCTTTTATTAACAATACTCTGCTTAATAAAGCTTTGCATTTTATTGTAATTCTGGCATCTATTGTTCATTATTTCTTCCAGAGCTCACCCATGGTAGCCATCATGTACAACAATTGGTACAGTGAGCAGGATCCTGCAGAAAAAATGTGTGGTGCTAGAAAGGGGAAGAAAGCTCAGGGACAGATACTGAGATGGCCAGCTATGGATGTCTGAGCACCTATGGCAAGGTTCATTGACTAGTGTGGACCCCCATGAGAATGGCTGGGGTTGAACACTTCTCCAGTTAGTCTGGAGAAGGTGATGTCACAACTAGAGCCAGGCCTCATGGAGAGAAAAAGGGAGTGGCAGTCAGAGAGCAGGAAATCAACCACCTCTGGATTGAGGCTGCTCAGGGCAAGGATCTGAGAAGAACTGCATGCAAAGTGCTAAGGGACACTTCAAAGAGTAGAGAATTGGGAGAGTAGAGCAACTCACTTGGCTCTGTGGTACGCCAAGTAGGGCAGCAGTAAACAGTCATCTCCCAAGGTTCGGGTAATTACACTAACACTGAGCTGATCCACCTGACCAAATGATACTAACAATGGGGAAGAGAGCCCCTCCTGTCATTTGTGGGATGAAAAAGGGGATAGATTAATCTTTGTGCAATTAACCTTATAAGACTTTACAACTATAAAATAATTAATATGAGCAATGTGATCAACACCTTGCAATCTGTCGGATGCTACATGGGGTGATGGGTATTGAAGGATCACATTCCTTATTGGACTGGATCATTCAAGCCATCCAGAATGTTTAGTCCACTCAAAATGAAATGAGACCATGGATAAACATTGTAGAAGCCTAAAACCAGCTTAGGGAATTAGGCATGCTAGCAGTATGCTATACAATGGAATTCCTGAGATCCAACACAGAATTATTTGCTACAGGCATGAAAGCTATACTGCTGAAAAATGCTCCCAGACAGTGGAAGGGTCCTTTTTTAAGCATCTTGAGACCTGTGGTGGAGCAAAGGATCTGGGATGTGAGAATTACACTTAACCACCTAACTCAGGTACAGGAGGAAAAAAGAGGTGGAGACTGGTCAACAGTTGTAGAAAAACTTTGGATCCAAGGATGGTCTCTTGGGGAGGGGACACACCACTGCCTCTTTCAAGGCAGGAGGTATCACCCCCTCCATCAAAGAGGTCAATACCCTGGCATGGACCCAACTGTGGGTCACTTCCTTGGCCACTTTCATGACTCAGGAGGGGCCCAAATCCAATAAACAAGTGGTTGAGCTGACAGCATAGAGAACTCTGTCCACTTCCTCAGGAGTCACTGGCTCAAACTCATCTCATATCACACCCCAGACTGTGTGCCTCAGACATGTCCAGTCAGATTCCAAGTTGGAACGAATCTAAGCAACTTTATCCATCAAATAACCTGAATAATCCTCACAGCAGCCCAAAAGATGGTCTGAAGGGCCATTCCAGGCAGCAACTAGAGCCTCTGCTGAATCACCCACCAGATCATCAGGAAAAGCCCCCTGCTATTTTAGCAACACTACAGAAATAGTTTGCCAGTGCCTTTTTCTAGGATATTGTCTTCATCTTCCCAGTCTGGATTTAAGAGTTTAAATTTAAAGAGTAGGGGTGTCCAAAATGTTTCTAATTTGAAATGTTTTGAGCTTGAAATGTCTTCCTTTGAGACTGAAACAACTGCTTTTATTTATTATTTATTTATTATTCAAATGCTGAGTTCAAAACAGGCGACCACATGATTCACTTAACAACCATGGTGATTTGCTTTATGACCATCGTAAAAATGGTTATAAAATTGAGTTTGGTCACATAGTGACTCACTTAATGACCTCAGCGCTTAACAACCAATCTTCTGGTCCCTATTGTGGTTGTTAAGCCAGGACTACCTGTACTTCAAAACTACAATTCCCTTGAAAACAGATATTGCCTCTATATCAATAACATGGATATAGAAGGAATTCTATTTCCTCCCATATGTTTCCCAGCTTTTGTTCATAGCTTCTTTCTTATTTTTTTCCTTTGGTTCTGCCTTTTCTATCCTCAGGATAGAAGAAAGGGGTAGGTATCCATTTGTGTATGTGACTCATCAGTCCTCATTAAAATGCATATCTGCATTTGGTAAGCAGCCTAAAGTACTGTGAAGTCTGGCAGTAGAAGCTACATTCACAACAGCATCAAATTTAAACATTTTGTACCCCACTAGCCTCTGATAGATATCAGCTGTAAGGGGGCATTAAAAGATCAACAAAACTGATTTCTTTAAAAGCCAACTTCTTCCTTAGCAATGGGAAAATACTGTCTGCAATATATCTTAATATTAATCTCCCTTAAAATAATTTTACAAAAATGAAGTTACAATGTTTTTCGAGAAGCCAGATCTTTTTCCAGCAGGTTTGGAAAAAATTAACCACAAAGGGTTTATTTTAGCATTCAAGAGCCTTCATTTATAGGATTCATAAAACAGTTTTTTAAAAGTGTTACTTTAAAAAATAAAGTTCTACGGTAAAAAAATATTAGAAATATTCATTTCAATTATAACTCCTATTAAATTCCCACTTCAAACTTGCCTTCAGTGTACATTCAAATCTATGCACATTTACTTGAAAATAAGCTCCACAGATTTCAGACCTACTTCTCAGTAAACATGCATAAAGCAAGATGCAAAATATACTGTTAAATAAGGCATCCCTGCACTCCTAATAAAAAAGGAAGTGATCTTCCAAAGAATAGTTAACATGTAAAAAACATATCAGTCCTACTCTGAAGGATTATTTCCCCTTCTTTCTTTAGTCTAGAAGCCTTGGGAATCTCTACTAATTATAAAGATAATTGTTCCATATCCAATGCTTTTTAAAAGTAATTTACTCAGCTTTCTACATCTGCAGACACTGGAATGTGTACTAAGTCAAAATTATCTTTAAAGTATGCCTAACTTGTATCCTTATTGGCTCACTTAGGGAAAACATACTCATTAGAACTGTGGTGCTTTTAATGAGAATTTGTGTGGAATCTTATACAATACATAAATTTTCAATCCCAACTTCCCAAAAAGTCTGGACCATGAATCACCATGAATAACATAAAAAATTCAGGATAGTGCCATACCAAAGAACTTTAACCATAAATGTCATTGAAAGACATAGCTAACAGAGATAAACAATTTCTGATATACACAATTTGTTCTACCTTATACAGTGGTACCTCGGGTCACGAACTTAATTCATTCCGCGACTCTGGTCGCGACCCGAATTGGTCAAGACCCGAATCAAATTTTCCCATAAGGTTCAATGTAAATACGGTTAATCCATTCTGAACCATATGTATTTTTTGTTTAAACCACAAAAATATGAAACAAAGTACAGTACAGTGCAGTATAAAGAGAGAGAACGCTAACCTTGCTTGAGGCGACTTCTGGCGTGGAGGACAGGAAGGCGGGTGGGGAGGTGGTTATTGTTTGGAGGGAGAGTCCTCCTCCCTACAGGAAGCCACGACCACATGTCACAGCAGGGAAAATGGCCGCGGATCCTGTTCGTCATCCGATGCGGAGTTCGCGAACGGAAGCAAAATTTTGCGAACGGTGCTGTTCGTGACCCAAATTGTTCGTGAACAGAAGTGTTCGTGACCCGAGGTACCACTGTATATTCAAACTAACCAAGCCAAGATAGTACAGTAACTATTTTTGGTAATAGTGACTATCTCATGATAGCCAATTAATGAGTTCAAAAATCAGTGTAGAACCATTGCCTGGGTTATTCTTTTCTGAATAGTAACATCTTAAATGAAGGATTTGTTATTCTGAACACAAATAAATCAGTACTTCTTGTGAAATTCCTTTATCTGATTAGGATTGGCTAAATTTACTCCATTTATTGAGCCAAAAGCCAGCCCAATCGTAATACAGGTAGTTCTCGACTTATGACCACAATAGGGACTGGAAAATTCGTTAAGCAGTGTTTTTAAGCAAGGCATCATGTGACTGCACCCGATTTTACAACTTTTTTGCATAGTCATTAACTGAATCACTACAGTTGTTAAGTGAATCATGTGAACATTCAGTGAATCCAGCTTCCCCCATTGATTTTGCTTGTTGGAAGCTGTCTGGGAACATTGCAAATGTAAATCATGTGACCCTGGTACGCTACAACTCTCGTAAATACATGCCAGTTGCCAAATGCCTGGATTTTGGTCACATGACCGTGGGGACGGTGAAACTGTCGTAAGTGCAAGGACCAGTCGTAAGTCACTTTTTTCAGTGCTGTCATAACTTCAAACAGTTGCTAAACAAATGGTCATAAATCGAGGACTACCTGTAGCAATAGTCTGATAATTACCATTAAGCAAGAGTTCTTCCAGATTATCGGGGTTTCTGGCCAGCTGCAGAATAAGTGCAGAGCCACGAACTTTATCAGGAATATCTTCATATAGCAATTCAATGTACTCATCCATGTCATTAATATTAGCTACTTCATCAATCTGAAAACATCAGGCAAGGAAAATTAGAATATAGAGGAATGCAAAAAGTCAATTTGCAAATGTTTATATGGAAAGTTAAACATGAAAACAAACAGTCCAAATGCATTGAAGAGAGAAGTAAAAAGAATACAGTTTTGCATAAACAGATCTGAGGGAGATATAGAAATTCATTAAATTTTTAAGGCTGGAAAAGGTAATAATATGAACCTGAATGTGCTGTCCATGTTACAGTTTTTATTCCAATTGTAGAGAATATATGGAGCTCAGAGTTGAACTGTCAGGTTCTTGATGTTCTCTGGGCTTGGTTGTTTTCCAGCAGTGCACTGATGACATTACCTAGCCTACAGGAAAACAATCAAGCTCAAAGAACATAAAAAACCCAATGGTTTTTATTTCTGGAATGGACCTGCTTCCTTATCATTAACACACAAACAGCAGAAAATGATAACAAATTGTTATGCTTCAGAATCAAAGTAAAAATATGTTTTGAAGGACATGCAGATGTGCATGCAGCACCTGTCAGCAAATCCTGAAACCAAACATGTCTTTTCCAGGATTGCACTGTGGTTGCAGAAGGCAGTCATGTGAATTCAGGAAAAGATGCAGCTGCTTTAAGGAGTTGCCAGCAAGCTGTGTGTTAGAACCGTAGGTACGCTCCAAATTACCTTCTTCCCTTTAAATATGAAGCACCACATAGTCCTATAAATTATAGCTAATATTCAGATACAGTCTTAGCCTTGGTATTATAGTAAAATAGAGAACTTTAATAACTATTTTGTCCTGTAATTATTAGAAACAAGGAATATAGAAAATATGGAAATAATAGATTAACTCCCTGTATATATATACAAACAATGAAGTTTAAAAAAAATAGTTTCTAAATATAATAATTTTGTTATATTTTATATAATAATGTGCAATTGAACAATGAGGACATCTAAGATTCAAGTCAATTTAAAATAGACTCATCTTTAGTAGTTTCAACATTTTCAAATAAAATACAGGTTTCAGAAAAAACACTAACATTTATCTGGATTCAACTGTACCTACCTCCATCCCTTCAAATGGCGGTGGATCTTTTGGCTTACTGGGTTTTTCTTTCTTTTCTGTGGAAAGAAAATACAGAATAATGGCTTAAATGCTTTTTAAAGGTCTTTCCTTACTTTTGTTATGTTTAGGACAAAAGGGTAATTAGGGTGGGGGGAACTGATTAAGTGTGAAATCAGCATTTCTACATTCATGCAGTCTAAAGGTTTAAGCATAATTCACCACAAGCAAGTTCAATCAAAATCAGTAGTGCTAAATTTCATTTCAATAAACAAGTGATAATTATTTTTCCATAAATCTATCAATTTTATTGGTTGAAACAGAGATTAAGAACAGTATTGCCCTTTCTCTCTTAATACTCTCAAAAGAGAAAATACCCACATCACAGACAATTTGTTTCCCATCTAAACATGTTTTGCTCACCTTTGGCAGATGAGGTGTCTCTGCGATTTTGCAGGTAATAGAGCAATTGTTCCACCTCAGCCAGTTTGGAAGGGTGAATAAGCTTGCATTCCTCTACCACCTTCCGAGCCAGGGAAGAAATGTCTGTATTTGCATTGAGACTTTTCAACCGAATGCTGTAAAATAGAACACAGAAGCTTTCATTTTCAGCTTGCACAGAAATCTTATCTTCAACATTTAGTTTTAAATGTATAAAAAGCAATGTCTTAAAATATAAATTATTTTACAATTTCAATTTTACTTTACTTTTACCGACCAAATTGTGGCAATTTAAAGCACAAACCTTCCCTCATAAGCCCCAGACTTCATTCAAATCTGTTAACTGGCAATCTAATATTTGTATTTATTCTCCACTGCACTAGACAAAGCCTACACAGAAAACACCCATAGAACAAAATGCAGAAACAATAAAAAGTATCAAATATATCAGGAGACAGTAATTCATTATCCCCAGTTTCATGTACAACCACTGAGCTGTGGTTAACCACAAGATGCTACAGGCAGTCCTCATTTAGCAACCACAATGGGGACTGGCAGCTTGATTATTAAGCGAAGTGGCCGCTAAATGAAACAGCGACTGTGCTTATGATCTTACTTCAGCTTTCCTTTGCTTTACAGAGCTGTGAACGTTGAAAATGTGAGGATTGGTCATAAAGTTACTTTTTCATCACCACTGTAACTGTGAATGGTCACTAAATGAGGCAGTCACTAAACAAGGACTACTATATTGATTTTAAGCCTGGGTCTGTATTCCAGCACAATGCTATCTATACTACAAGTGGCAAACCAGAAATAATAGACATCCTCAAAACCCTGTTTTCCCCACCATGAGTGTTCACAATTCCCATCACTACCACTGGTGGTACCCTGAGCGAAAAGCAAGTATCAAAATGTGGCTACTAATAGGAATATTCAAAGTATGAGTCCTCTTAAAACAGCTGCAAACACATGGTCAGAGAGATTGTTAGCTATTAATTTTAATTCCAGTAACAAAAAATGAGAATAAAAGAGATGGGAGGATGTAATTATTGCTCTTTCTTTTCCATTAATAGCAGTGGAAAAGCCACAATTCTGATTCACTAAGAGGAAGGTTAAAGTGTATTATTATGTTACCAGCAAACCTGTGTATGTATGATATCTGAAAAAGGGAATGTGTGCATTTATTTAGCTCACTCTTGGGTGGTATACAGGAATCTCAACAGCAATCTTGATATATAATCAATTAAGCTCAGGGGGAAAAAAGCAATCAAGAATAGATAAAATATAGCCATCCTCCTTTCCCACTAAGGCATCAAAGGCCAGCTTAAAAAGGAAGTTTTTCAGAGGCTTACAAAATATCAGAAGCAAAGCAGCCAAACATATTTCCAGGTGCAACATGGTCCCTAGAACTGAGGCCATAACCAAGAAGGCATTTTATGCCCCCCCCTCATTTTACATGGGGGCTACACCTTAACCTAACTGTAGTAGGACAGGCAGACTTATTTTAGATAAGATAACCCAGTGCCACACCATGTACTTTGAACTGATCCAGAAGCTACTGGCAACCAATGCAGTAACTATAAAAAGGCATTAATTATTCTACAATGGTCACCAGCAGTCTGGTTACCACATTCCATACCAGTTGTAGCTTCCCAGTGATCTTTTAAGACAGCCTCCATAAAATGTCTGGCAATGGTCAATCACATGATGATAAAGTTGCCATTGTCACAAGAGTCTCTGTCCAGGAAGGGCCATAATTGATGTACTGCTGAAGGGGGTGAAGGTCTATCTGTTGTTCCAGCAGGAGATGAATCCAAGAACACCTGCAACTCACAACCTGTTCCTTCAGTGGGAGCATGACCCCATCTAGAGCCATAACTGGAACCAAGATTTCAGGGAGGCCAGGATGCCTATGGACAAACGGCATTCCTATCTTGCTACAGATGGTTCTCAGGTTACAATGGCAACTGGGACTGGGATTGCCTTCGCTAAGTGATGCAGTTATAAAGCGCAATGCCACACAACCACATTGCTTACCGATGGCAATCCCGGCAGTCCCAGTTGCCATTGTAACCCCAGGACCATGTGGGTCATTAAGTGGGAAGAGGCAGAAGTCCCAGGCAAGGAGCACAGGGGCGGTATATGGGTGCTACAGGGGGATGTCACAGGTGGGTAATTTTGAATGGTCGCTGAACAAGTGGTTGTAAGTCAAGGACTATCTGTAGTTTCTTTCTCTCCATCTAATCCCTGACAGTAAGCTCAGACACCAGCTCAAGACCAGGGTGATGAAATACAATTTAATATCATCAGCAAAATAACTTACCATGAACTGGTGTATGACCCCTTCCAACTGTTTCATAGAGATGTTAAATAACAGAGGAAAAGACCAAGCTCTATAGTATCCTACTTTGGAGCAACCATGGGTTTCATCAACCTTACCATATGACTATCATCTGGAATTGCCCACAACCCTTGCTGGTCCTCCAACAGGATATATGGTCAATAGTAATGAATGTTGCTTAAAAGTCTAATACAAACAGAAGGGACACAATCCCCCTGTCCAGATCCCAACTAAGGTCATCCATTTCAGCAACAAATGCTGTTTTCAAACTGTACTTGAATCTCGACTGAAAGGAATCCAGACAATCCACTTCTAGGGTCCTCCATAGTTGATTCCTCACCAACCTCTTAATGATCTTCCCCCAAAAGAGTAACTCCTCCAAAATATCAAGACATGGCCTCTTCAACCATGGGTAAACTATCACTTACTTCAAGACACTGTGTACTCCACTCCCTGGCCACTCAAGGAGCTGGTACAGGTACAGCTCTAAGAGGCAGAGGATTTTCTCTACATCCTCAGGTCCTAAAGTTCAAAAGAACCCCACCAGATAAATAAGCACAGATAAGAAAAGGTGTGTGAGTCTACTGCATGCAGACCCAAAAAAGACTGCTCACATCAATCCATTGCAAGCCAGAAAAATATGTATTATGTTCCATGTTTTTCAGAGGAAAATCCTGACTTCTGACTTCCATTTTCAGGCTGAATGGCTAGGGTCTAGTTTTCTGGTATCCTGATGTTTTGCAACCAGCTGTGGCTAGCATCTTCAGAGGCAGAGTGAGATGCTTTGTAGTATATTTCTTGGCAGCTCACAGGCAACTGAACAGGGACTGGGTTCTTGTACCTGAACCTGGAAAGCTGATCTCTGATTGGTCCGTGTCATGGGAGTCTAAGAAAGAAGGTTCCTGACTGGCTCCTTGTCTCATTAGACTTCTGACTGGTGTATTTTGAAGAAATTCCAAGAGAACTAGTTCCAGATTGGCCAGTCCTTAAGCCAGTACAAAATCAAGCAATTAGGCTGTAAACCACTGTGTAGTTAACCATGGTAAACCATGGTAAAATATGGTGTTCAAACACACGCAAAGGGAAAATAAACACTATTAGTTATTGTGGAAAAAGGGCTTGCCATCATGAAAGGAGTAAGATTATTTTTCTTTTACTAAAGAGGCAGCAAGCTTTTTGTTTCTTGGAGAGGGGTGGTTAAAGCAAAGACATTAAAAGCTCTCACTGTCTCCTTTCATAAGGATAAATCAATCACTTAACAAAGTAACAGATTCATTTTTTTTCTCTGATGTTATGGAACTTGGTTACAACTGGAAAAGTGCTACAGTAGGGCAAAAAAGTATTTAGTCAGCCACCAATTGTGCAAGTTCTCCCACTTAAAAAGATGAGAGAGGCCTGTAATTTTCATCATAGGTATACCTCAACTATGAGAGACAAAATGAGAAAAAAAATCCAGAAAATCACATTGTCTGATTTTTAAAGAATTTATTTGCAAATCATGGTGGAAAATAAGTATTTGGTCACCTACAAACAAGCAAGATGTCTGGCTCTCACAGACCTGTAACTACTTCTTTAAGAGGCTCCTCTGTCCTCCACTCGTTACCTGTAGTAATGGCACCTGTTTGACCTTGTTATCAGTATAAAAGACACCTGTCCACAACCTCAAACAGTCACATTCCAAACTCCACTATGGCCAAGACCAAAGAGCTGTTGAAGGACACCAGAAACAAAATTGTAGACCTGCACCAGGCTGGGAAGACTGAATCTGCAATAGGCAAGCAGCTTGGTGTGAAGAAATCAACTGTGGGAGCAATAATTAGAAAATGGAAGACATATAAGACCACTGATAATCTCCCTTGATCTGGGGCTCCATGCAAGATCTCACCCTGTGGGGTCAAAATGATCACAAGAACGGTGAGCAAAAATCCCAGAACCACATGGGGGGACCTAGTGAATGACCTGCAGAGAGCTGGGACCAAAGTAACAAAGGCTACCATCAGTAACACACTATGCTGCCAGGGACTCAAATCCTGCAGTGCCAGATGTGTCCCCCTGCTTAAGCCAGTACATGTCTGGGCCCGTCTGAAGTTTGCTAGAGAGCATTTGGATGATCCAGAAGAGGATTGAGAGAATGTCATATGGTCAGATGAAACCAAAGTAGAACGTTTTGGTCTAAACTCAACTCGTTGTATTTGGAGGAGAGAGAATGCTGAGTTGCATCCAAAGAACATCATACCTACTGTGAAGCATGGGGGTAGAAGCATCATGCTTTGGGGCTGTTTTTCTGCAAAGGGACCAGGACAACTGATCCGTGTAAAGGAAAGAATGAATGGGGCCACGTATTGTGAGATTTTGAGTGGACACCTCCTTCCATCAGCAAGGGCACTGAAGATGAAACGTGGCTGGGTCTTTCAGCATGACAATGATCCCAAACACACCACCCGGGCAACGAAGGAGTGGCTTCGTAAGAAGCATTTCAAGGTCCTGGAGTGGCCTAGCCAATCTCCAGATATCAACCCCATGGAAAACCTTTGGAGGGAGTTGAAAGTCCGTGTTGCCCAGCGACAGCCCCAAAACATCACTGCTCTAGAGGAGATCTGCATGGAGGAATGGGTCAAAATACCAGCAACAGTGTGTGAAAACCTTGTGAAGACTTACAGAAAACGTTTGACCTCTGTCATTGCCAACAAAGGATATATAACAAAGTATTGAGATGAACTTTTGATATTGACCAAATACTTATTTTCCACCATGATTTGCAAATAAATTCTTTAAAAATCAGACCATGTGATTTTCTGGATTTCTCCCCCCATTTTGTCTCTCATAGTTGAGGTATACGTATGATGAAAATTACAGGCCTCTCTCATCTTTTTAAGTGGGAGAACTTGCACAATTGGTGGCTGACTAAATACTTTTTTGCCCCACTGTACATTAAACATATATTTTGGATCTCTTAATAATGTATTTGGGGTTATAGTGAGAACTTTTGACATATTTAAAAATGATTTAAAATAAATATAACATACCTCCTGATAGCTTTTCTTAGTAAATATATCAAAAATATAAAATTGAAGTTAAGGCTTCAGATTTTGTTTTCCTAATTCAATCTTTAAAAAAAATCTTCAAAGACAAAACAATAGCTATCCAAAATGTTTTATCAAAGGCTTTTGAACAAAAGTTTGCTTGAGTATTATAAACTTACATTTTTTGACACTCCTTACGCTCTCCCAGCATAGGATCTCCCATCTCCCCAAGAATTGTAGCTTCCACTTCATAATGAACTATAAGTGCTTTTTCTGATGGATGTACATCAATATTTCCTCCTTTTACCTTTCTGTTAAGTAAAAATTAAATATTGAGTAAAAAAAACCCTGCAATTTTTATATCAGATAAGCATAGAAATAAAACCAAATCTTTGAGTATTTTTCCATTTTGCTGTTCCTCACAAGTTTGAATTTTAAAACTGATTACGATAACCTATATTTTATTTTATAAAGCAATTGTTATATAACTGGCATACTCTCTTATTACTTCTAGCTTGTGAGCTGTGGAACTTTAAAAGGAATGAAGCTATTTCCCACCAATAAGGAGAGATCATCCCTAATATCCCTAGTACAGAGAATGGCCATTTCCCACGATAAATGTAAACAGGTACAATATATTTATTACTTTCCCATTATAGTTGTGAGCAATGTAATTTATACTGTTTTACCTTGAGCTACTTTCCCCAGTTTGACAGAAGAGATCTTTAGCACTATACACAAAATGCTGCCTCCAAGTTTCCATTCAATCCAAGGATAAAACCAAATTTAAAATTTGGACTTGAAGTTCCCTGATCTCATAGATCAGACGACAACAGCATGAGAAAATAAAGTGCTGTCAGGCCAAAGGCCCACCTATCATTCAACAATGACCTGCTCAATAGGAGCCAGCTCAATCCAGTTTTTCTGGTCACCATTCCCCACCCACACACCGCATCCCCTGACCTCTTTGATCTTCCCCTTCTTCTCAGCTCTCATTTTACAGATTCACCTCCTTTACCTCAAATAATGCAGTCCAGAGAGGCTGCTGTTTGAGTCTACTGGGAATGGCACGAACAGCCTTGGAACACTTTCAAGGCCAGCACCTGCATTATGTCATTAAACTGAGTAGACTAGAGGCCAGCAATTCATGCCTGGGATGAAGCGAGCTATTATCCACTAAAGCTGATCCCCGAAGTCTGGAAAACGCCCTGTTTGGGCTTTCTTCTTGGATCAGGGGCTCCAAGGGACCTAGCAAAAAGCTAAACCCACCGCAGGGGCAATGCGCCCGAAAAGGATGCGCTGGCCTCGCCCCAGACCGATCCCACTTTTCCACTAAGCTCCTTTCCCTTGGTATCGCCCAGCTACTGGGCTCTGCTAGGCACCACCCCGAGCCTGGGGCAGCTCAACACCTTCTGCAAGGCCAGCCGTCTTCGCGGAGATCGACTACCCGCCTCCCTGGCCCAGGCATCCTTCCCCTCCTGCCATTTTCTCCGACCGGCAGAGCTGCGCCCCTCCTCGGCCTTCTCCTCTTATTCCCGGTTCAATGCATCGCTCGCGCTCCTGCTCCAGTTTGGCGGGGAAACCATTACCTTTTGAGGTACCGAGCATCCTCCCCCTGCATAGCGGCAGCGGCGACACTCAACCGGAAAGAAGAAGGGAAGGGCGGCCACCCGCAGAGCCGAGGGCCAGTGATGGATTGGATTCTGTTACCAAGGGAGAAAAAGCGGCCCGCGATGCGCAGGCGCAAGACGCCGCGCGATGCGCAGACGCAGAGGGTTTCCGTAGCGAAGAACGCCCTGCTTGGAGGCGGGGCGTGAGAGCTGAACGCGTAAAATTCGGAGATTGGTATGTCGCTGTTCGTAGAAGTGGGACTTTCAGCTCTGGGCTTGAACTTGAAAGCTTTTATTTTGCGACCGTGGGTAGACTGAATAAAGATGCAGAATAATAAAGACACTGTACGGATGTTTGAGTTTTCCGTAAGAAGAGTCCAGCTATCTTTGCTTTTTAAAGTTAATTCAGCCATGCAGTATTGACATGCGAGCACACGGTGATTAAAAAAAGATGTAATCTAGCAGGAAAACTGAATTCGGTTTTCACTACATTATATGCTTGAACGAAATTGTCACTGTCTATGCTCCATGATTTAAATTTTTCCTTAAATTCACCGTTTAACCATCTCCCACACCCAAACTCCAAAAGACAGTTGTTTTTAGGCAGAACAATATTTCCAGAGATAGATTACCTGCTTTTTAGCTCATTTATATTGTAATATGAAAAGTAAACATAAGAGCTTAGAGAAAGAGCATAGAACAAATAACAGTTATAAGGGGCTTGGCATCCTCTACCCCACGAGTACACTGCTTAGCTGATGCTTAAGGAGTGTGTGTGTGGGGGGGGGGAGGGGGGGGTTAACAGGACTTTTATGAAGTGCTCAAGTTCTCCACAATACAGACATTGGCCTTGTGTGCATCACTGGTGCAACTTCTCTGAAGCAAATATTGGTGTTTTGCTAACTCCTATCTCTAAAGGTTCAACTACCAAGGTCTCAGATGTGTGGGAGGAGAATAAAATGAATGAAAGAGAATACTGCCATGTTCCCTTCATGCTCAGATTCTGTGGTAATTTCTTTAGACTTCCATCATTACCGAAGCAGACCTGGATTAATGCTGCCAAGGCATCTGGAGTGCCTTGAGTGAATTTGTCCCATATTTCTCTGAACTGGTCAATTAAGCCTCTTCATTCCAGCCCATATCCTTAGATAATAGGCAAACTCTGCCACTTTCTCACTGATGGTTGGAAAATATTTGACTGCAGGAGAAAGAATTCTGAACGAGAAGAGAGAGAGAAAAAATAACTGGGTGGGTAAAGAACAAAAAGAATCTGAGAAAACTGGGAACTGTTGTGATGACTGGAATCCAGAAGAGGACTGATGTGTTGCAGACTTGGCTTGGAAGATTCAGAAGTGGTTTCTGGGGAAAAAACCTGGGATAGCAGAAGACCAAGTGAGGACAGAACATGGGGGAAAGAGATTTGGCCCAGAATATCTGGAGCTGGCTACAAGCTGATGGTGGCTGCAGAAGCTTGGAGCTGTGGAGGAGGAGGTTGACTTGTTGAGATGTGAGCCCTCTGGTATGCTGAGGCAGAACCACTGGATGCAGCACCGAACTCCAAGAAGTAGTAGCCTCAAGTACTGGCAAGCTATTGGCAGCTGACTACAACTGAAAACAAGACTTTCTCTGAGTTTCCTTTATCAAGTTTTATTGAAAAGGAGTAAACTAAAATTTCAGCCACTAGATTACTTTCACTGGAATACAATTTATTTTTCAGCTTATTTATTTTTCAATTCATTTTTCAGGCAAAATATATTTCAGTTTGTTATTAAGAAACTTTCTGTGAATGAGCTAGGAGGCTAATCATTTGTCTGATACCTAGGCAATGTGCAGATGGCCAGGATGTGAATTCCTCTCAATCTCTGAACATAACCATGACAGGTACTTTGGCAGTTGTTGCTACAGTGAGCAGGCATCTCAACAGGGGAGGATTCAACTAGAAGAGAGCTGCTACTTCAGTCTGCAAGCAAGCATCCACAGGGGCCAGAGCATGTTGGAAGCTTGTCTGAGGACTGGGAATTGGCTGGAGTGGACTTGATCAATAGTCAGAAGAAGTGAAGAGGCTGGAGTTGCTGGTGAGGACCACTGCCAAGGTGAGAGGCAGTAGGTGATGCTCTCCCATAAAGTAAAACTGTGGATTTGCTGAGGAGCTCCAGGAGATGAAGCAGCAGAAGAGGGGCCTAGAACAACAGTGTTGAAAAACAAAGTGTGAATATGACCAAACACAAACTGAAAAGATGTCTTATATTTCAGCAGTACAACAATATGAAACATACATACAAATCAGCCATGAAGTATTTACAGGAAATAAAGGTAATGGTTTTGAAATGACCTTCACAGTCCCTGAATTTGAATATTACTGAAAATCTGTGGGAAGATCTCGAACATGCAGTACATGCAAGGAGACCCAAGCATATTTCCAAAGCTGAAAAGTTCTATAAGGAAAAATGGGGGGGAAAGTCCAAAAGCAAGCATACAAAACTGGTTACAGGAAACATTTGGAAGCTATTATTTCTGCAGAAGAAAGTGTTGCAAAGTACTGGCTGAAACAGTATCTGCACCTGTCATATTCAGTGTTAATTTTGAATCTGTAAACAACTACACATAAATAGTAAATATACAATGAAAGATATCAGGTTTAACTTTGGATCAAGTAGAGGTTTGTCAGCTTCTGTTCCCTTCAGTATTCATTGAAACATGCAGTTTATCCAGAGGTACCTAAAAATGTCTATGCAACTATATATATTGCCACCCCTGGCCAAGCTGGAGATGCCACTGACATCTCTTGGTGGCTGGAGACTATGAGGGTCTGGATGGCGAAAACAGGCTTAAACTTAATCCCAGACAGAATGGCTGTGGGTTCTGAAGCCAACTGATTCTAGGGATAGTCTATTTTAGCTCTGGATAGGATGGTACTGCCTCAGAAAGGGCTGATTCACCATCTGGGAGTCCTCTTGCACTCATGGCTCCCAGCAGGTGGAGGCTATAGCCAAGTGGACTTTTATACAACTACATCTTGTACACCAGTTACAACTATTCCTGGAATGAGACGCTTTGCTAATGATCACTCATGCCCTTATTACCTCACATCTTGACTACTGAAATTTGTTCTACATGAAGTTTGGAAGCTGCAGCTATTTCAGCATGTGGTAGTCTAAGTACTAATGGTTCATGCCTAGGTTTGGCCATGGTTCAACTCTACTGCAAGGCTTGTTGTTGCTGCTGGTTAAGTTCTGGGTGCAATTCAAGGTGCTAGTTGTCTCCTGTAAAGCCCTCCATGGCTAATGGGCAGATATTTTAGACACTACCTGCTCTGGGTAGAATCTGCTCATTTAGTGAGATCAGTGGAAGAAGGCATGTTAAGGCTCCCTCTACCAAAGGAATATTATCTTCAGAGACCCCCACTGTCGAATCTTTTCAGTAATGGGACCCCTTCTTTGGAATAACCTTTACCAAAACATAATGAGGATTTCCCCTTTCCTGCCTAGTTTCCAAAAAGTCTTGAAGACTCGATTGTTCTGGAGGGCTTTTGAAGACTGGAGGGATTGGTGAACTATCCTGAAGTATAGGTAAAAATTTGATGAAGTAATGGGAGCAGTATCTTGTGGGTGTTTTCTATTTATGTTTGTGTGTGTATGTGTGTGATTTTGCATTATTTTTTAACCCTATTACTGTAAACAGGTTGTAAGCTACTCAGAGTCTTTTGGTTGAAACAACACAAAAATTGGAGTAAATACACCTACATGGAATACTTACACTGTTGTAAATAACCAGATTCACAGCTGGCAATCACTTTCTTGACCAAATTCTCAAAGTTAGCTCTCAGGCATGCCACAAAATGAGCATAGTTGCCAAGTTTAGGCTAATGTTTAAATATTTTGGACACATACAGTGGGGCAAAAAAATATTTAGTCAGCCACCAATTGTGCAAGTTCTCCCACTTAAAAAGATGAGAGAGGCCTGTAATTTTCATCATAGGTATACCTCAACTATGAGAGACAAAATGGGGAAAAAAATCCAGAAAATCACATTGTCTGATTTTTAAAGAATTTATTTGCAAATCATGGTGGAAAATAAGTATTTGGTCAATATCAAAAGTTCATCTCAATACTTTGTTATATATCCTTTGTTGGCAATGACAGAGGTCAAACGTTTTCTGTAAGTCTTCACAAGGTTTTCACACACTGTTGCTGGTATTTTGGCCCATTCCTCCATGCAGATCTCCTCTAGAGCAGTGATGTTTTGGGGCTGTCGCTGGGCAACACGGACTTTCAACTCCCTCCAAAGGTTTTCCATGGGGTTGAGATCTGGAGACTGGCTAGGCCACTCCAGGGCCTTGAAATGCTTCTTACGAAGCCACTCCTTCGTTGCCCGGGCGGTGTGTTTGGGATCATTGTCGTGCTGAAAGACCCAGCCACGTTTCATCTTCAATGCCCTTGCTGATGGAAGGAGGTGTTCACTCAAAATCTCACAATACATGGCCCCATACATTCTTTCCTTTACACGGATCAGTCGTCCTGGTCCCTTTGCAGACAAACAGCCCCAAAACATGATGTTTCCACCCCCATGCTTCACAGTAGGTATGGTGTTCTTTGGATGCAACTCAGCATTCTCTCTCCTCCAAATACAACGAGTTGAGTTTAGACCAAAATGTTCTACTTTGGTTTCATCTGACCATATGACATTCTCCCAATCCTCTTCTGGATCATCCAAATGCTCTCTAGCAAACTTCAGACGGGCCCAGACATGTACTGGCTTAAGCAGGGGACACCCCTGGCACTGCAGGATTTGAGTCCCTGGCGGCGTAGTGTGTTACTGATGGTAGCCTTTGTTACTTTGGTCCCAGCTCTCTGCAGGTCATTCGCTAGGTCCCCCCATGTGGTTCTGGGATTTTTGCTCACCGTTCTTGTGATCATTTTGACCCCACGGGGTGAGATCTTGCGTGGAGCCCCAGATCAAGGGAGATTATCAGTGGTCTTGTATGTCTTCCATTTTCTAATTATTGCTCCCACAGTTGGTTTCTTCGCACCAAGCTGCTTGCCTATTGCAGATTCAGTCTTCCCTGCCTGGTGCAGGTCTACAATTTTGTTTCTGGTGTCCTTTGACAGCTCTTTGGTCTTAACCATAATGGAGTTTGGAGTGTGACTGTTTGAGGTTGTGGACAGGGGTCTTTTATACTGACAACAAGGTCAAACAGGTGCCATTACTACAGGTAACGAGTGGAGGACAGAGGAGCCTCTTAAAGAAGTAGTTACAGGTCTGTGAGAGCCAGACATCTTGCTTGTTTGTAGGTGACCAAATACTTATTTTCCACCATGATTTGCAAATAAATTCTTTAAAAATCAGACAATGTGATTTTCTGGAATTTTTCCCCCATTTTGTCTCTCATAGTTGAGGTATACCTATGATGAAAATTACAGGCCTCTCTCATCTTTTTAAGTGGGAAAACTTGCACAATTGGTGGCTGACTAAATACTTTTTTGCCCCACTGTAATGTGAAGACAAAGATCACTGGAGAAGACCCTGATTTTTGGAAAAATCAATGGCGATAGAAAAAGAGGCCACAGAAAAGATGACTGTATGCTATTACTAAAGACAAAAGCATGACTTTATAAGAACTCAAAGAAGCAGTTCTTCCTAGACAGTCCTAGTGTGGTATTGTCAGTTGGGTAAAAAACAGAAGCAACTAAACAACTGCAACTGTTGTGGAGGCCTTCTTGGCAGCTACACGTACCTCTTTGCTCCAGAAGTTTAGGTTGGCTTTTAATTGTATTATTTATTTATATTATTTATTTTTGTTGCATAATAAAGACCTTATATAGGAAAGTGGATGCACAATCCTTCAGATAAAGGTGTAAGTAAATACTGCATAGAAACCTTGCATATGTGCCTTTGAAAGTTAGATAGCTGCCTGATGGTGAACCAGGATATTTGTGATCTGTTTGAAGATTGTCTGAATGGCTGTTCTCTGAAATATCAAGCAGAGAGCAAGGTCCTTCTACACCATTTTGCACCGATCCATATTTAGTAGCCTGCTTTGCTACCAAGCTGTGGTAAACCATTGTGCAATTTATGTCTGAATAGGAATTCAACGTACAGAAACAAGTATATATCTATATTTTCATTCATGCACATATCCCATAGGTGAAGAAACCAAGTGAGCTTTTCTATAAACCAGAAAATTACTCTGGAATGTTCTGTGAATAGTTGAATAGATTAGAAAGAGATCTCTAGGTAGGAGATGAAGTTAGATTATAAATGTTTGTCATCTCCCTGCTCCAATTGTATTTTAGTTATTTGAAAGATAGTGATAATATTTTAACAACAACTGTCTACCTGAAGGATTAAAGCATTTCACATTAATAAATGATGTTATTCATGCAGCTCAGAATCTTACCCTCTTTCCTTTGTGGCAGATAGGAAGGTGGCCTTGAGTACTTCCAAAATCAATATGCCACCTCCAATCTCTTTATAAAAATGTATCATTTTAACAGTAGTATTACTGTATTAATTAATATAGTACTACTAATTACTACTACTACTAATTACTGTAGTATTGCATTTTTTTTTATTTTAAGATTGTTTGTCACTTTAGGACAGAAGTCAGCCTGCAAATGAACCGTAGTAAAAAGGAATTATGCACTGAGTAGAACCAACGCCCCAAGGGGATTTAGAGACCAGTATAAGCCTACCCAAGTGGTGCCTCTGCCCATGAGATACAGTTATGATGGTGTTACCTGGTCACAGTGCTGAAGAATGGGTCTAGTGCTTCCTGTCCAGTTGTTTCACCCATTACCATGACCTGTGTTATTCTTCTATTTTGGTCTGTGATGGCTGTTTGAGGTGATACCTTAGAAGTAGCTTTGGTAATGAAACAGCCATTGTTGTTGCTTGGCCCAGTATATCAGTGACTGGTGAACTGTGTCATCACTGTACTTGCAGACATAAGGGCTGGGAGGAAATGGGAAGTGGGTATGTGCTTTGGCTATTTTTCTGGGTTGGACAAACAAAAAGATATCCTCTTACCTACACAAAAGTATGGATTTTCTCTAGCCCACTTAGTTAATGTAAAATATCCCTTTTTATTATCCGGGTTTTATTAACCGCAGATAAAAAGGACTTGGAAAAGGTACTTTACACATCCACAAAAACCAATCTGCCATTTTGTGCAGGTATAAACTAACAATAACAACAAAAAAAAGAGAAAACCACCTAAAGTCTTTGTATGTACTGTATTTGATGCCTGCAAATGAACAAAACTGCATGTAATGGAACTGTAGATAATGAGGGCTACCTATATATTAGAAATGTTTTCCTATCCATTAGACTCTAGAGCAATTGACAATCTGCTTCTTCTTAACCATAACTGTCAACATCATGCTTTACAATTCTATAGTCTCAGTTTCTGGAGAGAAACAGACATTTGTGATAGCAGACAAACTCGGTTAAGATGTGACATCAGCAACTGAAGCAACATCTACTGATTTCAACTCACAGTAAAAAAAGAAGAAGAAGAAGCAACTCCCCCTCCAAGATTTTAAAGATTAAAAAAAAAACCAAAAAAAAAAAACCTGGCAACCAGTGGAGCTAATAAAGGATTCTGCTGCTGTAGTCTTTCCAGCTGATTTTTTTTTTTTTGATTTTCCAAAGGCAACCACATAAAACACATCATAGGAAATCAAATTAAAAGATACCACAGTATGCATGATAATGTCCAAGTCTAGCTTTGATGGTAGCTTTTATTAAACTTGTCAGTTTTAATTTAGTTAATAGCAATGTGTATGTGTGTGTGCTTGGTGAGGAATGTTATTTATCAGGACCATAATACATTGTTTAACTTTTTCTTTCCCTGCCTCAAGCTTGATGAAAATCAGGAACTGCTAAGAGGGGTGTGTGTGTATGTGTATTGTCAAGATTTCAAGATTTTACTCAGAGAAAAAAATAGGCTGTCATGGAATGTCATTCTGATTAAAACATCACATGGAGCAACTCCTGTTAAATGAAGTTACTATTACATTTTTTTAATTAGGTGTTCAGCACAATCTTAAGATTAGCTCTTATTTTCCAGGAAAGGGTAAACTTAGCACACAAAACTGTCTACTTGGCCTAAGGTACTGGAAAACAATGCCAGGTCAGGCGAAGCTGCACAATTGTGAGCTGCTCTTCAAAGGGGAACGTGAACTTATCAAGAGCCAACATCTCTTCCAAATTTGGGTGAACAAAATGAATTACCTAAAGACCAAGTCACTTTCATGCATGCTAAAATCTCCTTGACGACATCAACAGTGGGACAAAAAAAGAAATGAGTGGATCTTACAAGTTTCTTTTTTAAAACGTTGGTCTGTCTTTAGGCCTGGAGAAGCAAACTGGTCTTCCTCTGAAGGAACAACCAACCAACAGAGGGCAACATGCCCATATGGAATTGTTTTGGCTACTTTTCTCTTGGAAAATATGGCAGATATTCTAAGAATGATCTTTTAAATTCAGGACTGAGCCTCAAAAATTCACCATGACAGCATACATTTAAAAATGCTTCTCAGTCCAGAAAGAATTTGTTTTTAGATACCCAAAATATACAGTATATACTTTCAGCATCTTTCATACATATAACTTCACCAAGCAATGCTTTTTGGGGAAATATAAACATGGAGTCCCAATAATACCCTAATGAAACAATTGGTTTCTGTTGCCAAATAAATACATTTCAATAGTCTGTCATAGCACTAGCTACAAGTTGGTGGATGCTAGTAATCAGTAAGACAGAAAAGCAAGTAGAGTAATACACATAATACCAAACAGCTTCTGAACATCTTACTAGAGATGCTAACCTGCTCAAAACTACTCTCAATACATATGCTTTTCCTATCCTGTAGGTAGGAGCTTTGTGATTGTATTGCTTGTCATCTTTCACCACCATGTATCCTAATACGTTCTTTATTGTATTGTAATATTCAATTAGCAGATTTATAGCTCTTCGTAGCACTTCACATAGGTTATCTTGATGGTCCTTGGAAATCCCCATAGCATAGGCTAGTATTCTTTCCATATTCCATGTGTCTGTCTGAAGAAATTAAGATCAGGATGACATTGCTGAGCTCCATGGGCATGAATTACAGCTAAAGAAGCTCTCAGATTAATATCTTCCTTCACTCTAAATAAGGCTACAGGAGGAGTTATGCTGCCAGGTAAGGTAAGTGCACAATGGTGGGCTCTGCTCCTTGCTAAATTGTTTAGGTATATAAATGTAGCCTGAAGTAGGTAGAAGGTCCTAACAATCACAGGTTGATCTCAGAGAAAGCTGAGGATTGGCTAGTTAATACTTGGATGGGAGACTTGCAGGAAATCCTGCGGCTATAGGCTTGACAGGGAACTTGAAAAAAACAAACACCTAGAAGGAGGTAATGGCAAGCCATTTCTGTACCACTGCCAAGAACTGTTGTGTTCTGGTTGAAGAATAAAGAGTTGCTTATTGTGGTATTTTGAGTCTGAGCTTGCTATTTCAGAGCCTATCTTTTAAGAACCTATTTTCTAATTAAATTACTGCATGTATTTTCAGAGACAATCCAAACAATGAATTTGCTTGCTTAAAGAATGACTTATTTTGGATTTTGGACTCAGGCTGTGTTCGGGATTTATGGTCTGATTCCAAAGTATTCAGGCTTCAATTTTTGCCTGAGGATCTGAAATCAACATTAATCTTAGCGTAGGCTTAAATATTTGTCATAGAACATAATGAGATTGCAGTCAAAAAGAAAAAAAAGGCAAAGGATATCAATTTGTTTTAATATAAACCTCATTTTAAAGTCTTTAGGTAGGCTAAAAAATACATACCTATTTCAAATATTTAAAAAGGGAAGTATGCTTTTAAGTTGACCGTTATTCCTGATGACTGCATCCTAGTTCTTGTGTGATGCTATAACAGGTTTTGAGATGGGCATTTACCTTCATCACTTTAGCATATTTTAAAAAAATACTAAAGGAATAAAAAGAAATGTATTGGTAGATGTCCCATCCCCACACACAAAGACTAGCAGGACTGACTTACTCCATTGCTCTCAATTAACATTATGCTGGACAAGGTAATATACTGTAGATACAGGAGATAAGTCCTGATAGGTTACTGTCATAAGACATTTACCATCTATATTTCAGCAATGAAGAAGATAACGTTCTGCATGTGATATACTGTATATCACAAAACTGAATGGAATAGTTTCACAGTACAGTTGTGCTACAGGCTTATTTATACAAATATTCAAGACACGGCTACCAAAGTATACACACACACTAAATACTTCCACAAATATAAATACTTTATATCTGATTTGAAATACAGGTAGTTCCCAGTTTAAGAACAAGTTCCGTTCCCAAGGTCTGTCCTTAAGTTGAATTTGTACGTAAGCCAGAACAGTATTATTGTATGATACTGTATAAGTAGTATTGTGTAACAAACTTGAACCATTGTGTATTTAACTTGAATAATTGTGTATTTAACTCAAATTTTGCTACAATAGGCTCTGTTCCTAACTGTGGGCCATCCATAAACGGGGCATTCTTAACCTGTACCAAAAAAGTGGTGAACCTTTAGGGGAAAGAAAATGTTTATAAAATGTATCTCATCTCTTTGTAAGCACCCCCAAGAACAGAATTTAAAAGCTCATAGTTGCTCTTTTGTGGTATACAGAAAGCATTATCATGAATGCAATACAGTATAAAGGGGGTCATATGTATAGCCCAAGATCTGAGTGGCTTATGGCGAGATACATAGGTGAAGAAGTGATCCTCATACTGTACTGGCAAATCTTCTGCAATGCCATATACTTCAGGAAGGACTCCTGGAAAATATTATTATTCTGTTCAAGAAGTTAATGAGATGATGGCACTACTTCAGTGACTTCATAGTGACTAGATATGCGTTTCCATTGTATAAGCAATGTAGCTTTTTACCACTTCTGAAAGCCTGCTAGTTTAGGAACATGAGATTCAGAGGTTATTCTGAGCAAGCATCAGAACCTAAAGGCAAACATCCAACCAAATATACAATGATAGAAAAGGCTGTGGTTTTAAATGATACTATCAAAGCTGTGAGAATGGACAGGTCCCTTTTAAGGTACAATTACAGCAATTTCTTCTCAAAATTATGAACCATATGGAGTATGTGGGGGTCCATTTAGCTTTTAAATCACATTGGCATAAGATTGATGAGGAAGTTTGTTGGCACAGTATGTCCTCTATCCTACATAAGTTGATTCAAAATGACTTCTTCCAAAGTTATCTCTACTTGGAAAACCTACCTCTAGGCGAGTAACTGGAAAATCAGTACTGGCAGTTTTATTCAACACTGATTAGTAGTAGGTGTGAAAAGTTTGATTTCTAAAATCTGAAGCAGAGATTCAATCAGAGATACCATGGTAGTCATTTTATCAGATGTCCTCTGTACATTCAAGATAGAGACAGGTCAGTCTGTAGTGAAAGTAACATATGCTGAATATACTCAAAACTGGTTATATTCATTTGTGTGTTTAGGAAATCCTACCACTATCCCAAAAGAAATTCTGCCACAACAGTGTTATGGAACTGAGCCCCATCTTAAGCTTAGGCAATTTTGTTCCCCTTGTTCTCTGTTACAGTTGTCCAAGTTCCAATTAAATGTCTTAACAAGTATTGTAATTGTGAACAGGTAGGAAATAACAGGAACAGTTGCTTTTGAGTATGTAGATATCATAGTCCCAAAATATTTGCAGTTGTGAAATGAATAAGTTTATTCGCTGTTGAAAGGATGATCCAATTTCCTAAATTGGATGCTGAGGGAAAACTACCATAAAAATATGGATTGCAGTCAACCAGAAAATCTTGGCAAGCCCTCTGTAAATATTTAATTATTGCCAAAAGCAACATCAACAATCCCATTAGTCAATGCTACTGACCAATTAATTAATTGAATGCAGTTAGGAGTGCAACTCAGATTATGGAAAGCCAGCCTTTTGACCCTATAGTGTTGATATAATACAGTCCTATGCTTGTCTATTCAAGAGGTAGGTTCTACTAAGGTCAATTGCACTTATTTCTATGTACCTATGTGTGTGACACAAAGGAGAAGGTAAACATTGTCTGCCATCCTGTCATATGATCTCCCATTTATACAAACTGTACTTGGGGATATCAGGAATCTGGGAAACAGCTGAGAGAAATCTGATAGTTTCATAGACAGATAGACTGTTAAATAGACTAAGAAACTGGCAGAAAAGGGTGAAAGTTGAGTTGAAGCTGGAGAAAAGAGAAGAACTAGAAGGAACTTCTAACAAGCAAAAATGTAGTTAGGTAGTCTCATGCTGCTGGAGAGATGCAAGTTCCTGAGGGATTCAAGACTATCAAAGAAGAATTGGCATAGGGTTTGCTATTCAAGGAGAATAATGCAGGAGGGGATCTGTGTAGCCTATGCAGATATCCAAAAAGAGTGGAAGAAAGAAGGCCCAAACTTTGCTAACTGCTTGGTTGCCAGCTAAGTTTCACTGAAGCCCTTGATTGACTCTTTAGGGAATTTATTAGCAACTGCATTTTAGGATAGGCAGCAGAAACAGTTCTATGGTCAGCAGATACACAGTTGTAGCGCAGTTAGGTGATAGTCATAAAGTAACTATTTTCTAACCTCCTTTGTGGACAGACAGTGGAGGGAAGCAAAGTGGGGGGAACTGTAAGTCTGACTGACACTAGCTGAATACTGCTTTTTAGTTAAACTAATATCATTTTATCCTTGTTAAGGTAAGAATAGAGAAAAAAAATCAGAATGGTTCAAGCTCACTTGCTGTATTTTGTCTGATCTATCCTGGAAGTTCCACATACTATTTCAGAATTGTCTGAAATCTATGGTAGTCTACTCACATATAATCCCTACTCAGTTTAACAGGACTAAAGCTGTTCCGCCTGTAAGATTGCAAGTGAAGAGTTAAAATATATTTGAGGTTAGAGTGTTGTGTGTGTGTGTGTGTGTGTGTGAGTGTTCCTGAGTGTGGGAATCTGTTATGACCAATGATTAACAAAGCAGCTTTTATAAGATAAATGAGATTTATTTATACAAAATACATGATAGAGTTAGGCAAAGCCTAGTACCTAGCTAGCTGCATCCTACTAGGATGGGATTCCAAGAGCATGAGCTCTGTGTATGTGTGCCTAGGAAGAAAGGCAGGAGGAAGTGACCTCAGATTAGCAATCTCTTAGACAAAGAATAGGCAAAGTGATAAACAAAGAGGGCAACACAGAGAGTAAATCCTTAACTCTCTATCTGTAGTCAGTAGGTCATAAGGTGCCAAAGAGTCAGTTCTATTGGCTTTGGACCTCCAGCAAAATGCAGACAGATACTTCCCTTAGTTTTTCTTTTTTAAAAGGATTCTATTCCAGAGCTTCCTCAGGGCAATTTTGTATTACCTGAATACGGTACAGGCTAGTGAATGTGTTGTGAGTTCTAAATTTTACACTGATTTTCTTGCTACACAAATCATAAAATATTCTCAGCAGATTTTTTAGCCTTGCTCTTGAACAAAGAGGACTAATGAGCACACTGAACATTGGTTCAGCCTATTCTCCTTACTTCTACTGGACTCCATAACCTAAATCTATTCCTTTGACTACTATGACTACTACAAGAACTGCCTTCTCCAGCTGCACAAAAATTAACACAAGTGAAGACAGACATAACCTTGTTAGTGTGATGGAAGTGATTTCTCTCTGCACTGAAGTAATATGCTTTGGAATGTGTTCAAACCATTTCATTTTCACATAAATGTTATATGTCTGTCTTCATCCAAGAAAGCAGAATGCTTTGAAGTTTGATCCTCTCAATTCAGGCATAGTTTCTGTAGAAAGTTGGAAATGGCAAAGCATCTCTCACGCAACTGTAAAATAAAAATTGTTTCTGTAACCGTAGAGCAACAGAGTAGGTTAAGCTAACAATTTTTTTTATATGTATTGCCTCTGCCCTCATCTTTAGTTGGCCATCTTGCTGGTTCTAAATTGGCCAACTGTGTGGACTTTTTAGAATTTGGTTCAGATTTGCCTTGAAATCCCAGAATGTCTACATTTATTGAAATATATAATTATTCCAATTATAATATTTGGGTTTTTACAAGTTCTGGATTATTTTACTGGAGACTGGACTGGCAAAAGACATACAAGGGAAAAGAATTCTGGAATAGGCCAGAGACAAGTTCTCAGTTCCAGTGAACTCTTCTTTAACTGTTAACACTTTCTATATTCAAATAGTGGCTGAATAATTAGAAAAATTATTAGAATGTAAGAAGAAGGAGAAATCTTTATTGTGGTCAAAGACCAGTACATAATAAAACTCAATAGTATAAAACCGGTTTCATATATAGAAAAAAATGAACAAATAGTAAAATTAACTGGGAATATCAGCCAATTGGCTGCACATTTTGCATATGACATAGCAGAATTTAGATAAATTTAGAATAATGGAGTCATGAATATCCAAAAATAAACAGTTTAAGTAGAATTGATTAGAATGACCAGGAAATTTGTTTATCAACTATCAACTCTGACCATGTGCCAGCATAAAACAGGCAATATAATAAAATGCATTTAACAGTTCTGAAAGCCCCATTACCACATGGGTAAAACCTTAGCCCAAATAGGATAACTTTGTATGCCCCTTCTAGGACTACAGTAGGAATGGCATCAAACTGAATCAAGGAGAATGCCCTCCTATATTGAGGGATTCTAATTTGACTTAGGTAGCTAGCAGGTCTAAGGAGGGTAAACAAGTTGATCAGGAGTATATTCTTGGGAAGAGATGCCAGGTCTAATTGGATAATCTTCTGCCGAATGTGCAAAGTTTGATTAATGAAAATCCAAAGAACTCCCATTTTTTTGCCTATTGCTTTGGGCCAGGATGACACACAGTTGTCATTAAGAATTTGAGATATCAGACCTACAGAGCAAAGTATATTTTGTCCCAATGTATGAAAATGTGCGACAGGGGATTGGTCAAAATCCTACTAGTGCTAACCTCATGGCAGAGAACTGTGTTTGAAACACAGCAGGGGACTTGAAATATAGTCTCAAGAAATTTGGTGTGAACTCTTTCTAGAGGACCAAAAGAACTATATAGGCCTAACTGGGCATCAAATAATAGCTGTGCACTCTAACTTTAGCTGATTACACTTGGAATGCAGCTGGGATAAATAAAGCCCTTTTACTATAGACAAATGATTGCAATGCTGCAGCAGCTTTCTGGACGTTTTGTGCTACATAGCCTTTATGCATTCTGCATGAGGCGTGGCATGGAAACTATGCCTAGGTAGTTAAAAGATTTAATATGCTGAATAGGATGATTATTTAAAGCCCAAACATGTATTTCCATTTTGCAAAAACTACCATTGTGGTCTTGTTATTGTTGATTTCCAGAGCTTCAGAATGGACCGATGCTCACAGTGCCCCCTCTTAAGCCAGGCAGAATCTGGGAAAGTATTACTGGGTCATCCACATATAATAGGGTTCAAATATGTTTCTCTTCTGGTTTCAGTGGCACTAGCTTTATCATGGGAACTAGTGGATTCAAATAGTAGTTAAGCAATTGAATATTTCTTGTGATCATTAAAGCTGATTAAAATTTCCTTAATCTCAAAATTTTAAAAAAAAATCTTGTATGAGTTCAGTAAGAATATGAGACTGGTTAATTCTGTACTGAGCAGATTAGTCACAAACTAGCTTTATAATTCAATTCCAAATACTTTATGAATAGCTTGGGTCATCACCTAGAACTTTTCTGTACATACTGAAATTTATTTATTTTATCTTATTCATTCATTCATTCATTCATTCATTCAAATCTGTTATAGCTGTCCATCTCCAATAGACTCTGGGTGAAACCAAAACAGATATAACATAAAACCACACAGACAGCCTAGACTAAAATGATCCTAAAAGCAACACACATCAAACAAAACAGGCCCCCCCAAAATACAATAATACATTAACACCAAGCCTGGGACCAAAGCCAGATTTTAAGAATTTTCTGGAACCCTAAGAGAGAGGGCACTGTGCTTATCTCTGGGTGAATGCTGTCCCAGAGGGTGGGAACCACAACAGAGAAGGCACACTTCCTTGGTCCCACAAGATTTAATGGGGTGTCCTGGACAACACTCACTCTGCCTGAACATACCAGGTGGGCAAGAGCTGTTGGAGACAAGTGGTCCCTCAGATATCCAGGCCTTATGCCATGAAGAGCTTTAAAGATAATAACCAGCACCTTGAATTACACTCAGAAGCTGACTGGCAACCAATGCAGCTGGTGTGGCAGTGGTGACACATGGGTATACTGGAAGGTGCCCATTACTGCTTGCACCGCTGCATTTTGAACCAGCTGTATCTTCCAGGTGGTCTTCAAGGGCAGTCCCGTGTAGAGTACATTGCAAAATCCAGTTGTGTGGTGACCAGGGCATGAATAACTGTCTGAAGGGCCTCCCGATCAAGGAAAGGGTGCAACTGGCATTCCAGGTGAACCTGTGCAATTGCTGTCTTAGCCACAGTTGTCACCTGCTCTTGTAGCAGTAGCTGCGAGTCCAGAAGGATCCCCAAGTTTTGCACCAGTCACGAATGGGAAAGTGCAGCCCCATCCAAAACCAACAATGCTAACATCCCTGAACCTGGAGGGGCCAAACAGCCACAGCCACTCAGTCTTGTCAGAATTGAGCCAAAGTCTATTCCACCCTATTCAGACCTGAGCAGCCTCCAGACATTGAGTCAATACATTGACAGCTTCACCTGTGCAGCTTGGGGTTGAGATGTAAAGGTGGGTTGCATCAGCATACTGATGATACTGATCCCCGAACCAATAGGTTCAGGGCAGTAGAAATAACCTTGAGGAACAGGAGGAAGAGCAGCAACCAAAACAATGGTCAGATAAAAGAAATCTGAGTCTGTGACAGAAATGTAATTTGAAAAAGCATCTCAGACATGACTCTCCCTGGTTCTCATGAAGATAAAGGGAGGGAAGGAGGAAGTGCATTCAGACTTACAAGATTCTGTTACTGTAACTTTATTATAAAAGTAGTATTACCTTTCATAACTCTGGTTCCCTACTCTGGTATACCTTGAAGGGCTGACATCTGGTGAATGACCTCACCCAGTGGATTCATGTAGGTATTAAACAGGAGAGGGGAGAGCATCAAGCCCTGAGACACCCCAGACGTGAGGAACCACGGACATGACCTCTCCCCTCCATCAACACCAACTGGAACTGACCGCCAAGGAAGGAAGTGAACTATTGGAGCACAATGCCTCCCACTCCTAACCCCCACAGCTAGTCCAGAAGGATACTGTGGTCAACAGTATCAAAAGCTACTGAGAGATCAAGGAGCACTAGGATGGATGTATCACCCCCATCCTGGCTCTGCCAAAGGTTATTCACAAGCATGATGAGTGTTATCTTCATACTGTACCCTGGTCTGAAACCAGACTGAAATGGGTTCAGGTAATCCATTTCCTCCAAGATCCTCTGTAGCTGTCATCTGACCACTTTTTCCACAACCTTCCCCAAAAAGGGAAGATTGGAAACTGGCTGATAATTACCCAACAGAGAGAAATCCAGTGACAACCTCCTGAGGAGGGGATATACTACCACCTCCTTCAAGGCTGGTGGGAACATCCCCTCTCTTAAGAAGTCTGAAAGTGTTGTGTGGACTCAGCACTGTGGTCACCTTCTGGGCTGCCTTAATAACTAAGGAGGGGTCAGGACCTAACAAACAGGTGGCCAAACTAATAGGAGGACCTTGTCTGCTTTCTCAGGTGTAACAGAATCAAACTCAGTCCAGATAATATCACAAGACTGTAAAACGGACTCATAGTTTCTGCAAGTTGCATTTTAAAGGATATGGAAGGTTGATTATGCATTGACCTATGGATTGGTCATTTTTAGTAGTGAACAAGAACACCAGTAGTGGAGTAGGTAAAGCTGAAGAGTGGTGATTATTTCAGCAGAAAGGCATACACATACTATTTATTCAGCAGTGATTTGGCTTGGCCTTGGTAGGTTTGTCATCATCCTCAAACCTGTATTTTTTTTCTCTCTCTCTCATGGAGTTTACTTTGAAGAGGAGCAGACTTACAGCATTATTTGGTTTGAGTTAGCAAAACTCCACCTAACAGGGGCACTTACCAGTTCAAGGCTATGATATAACTGGTATTCCTAACTGCCAGGGTAGCACTGCCATTTGTAAAAGCATATTCATTGATATGCTTAAATGGCAGATAAACATGGGGGGAAAAAACTTCCTACCTTGGGTGTAAGAGTAGGGCAATACTCTGTTGGCAAACCACCCCAGCACTGGACACAGCAAGAGGCTCCTGAATCCTCCATGAACTTATAGTCCTGACATATCTGGAAGATAAGTTGTAGTGCTAGGTTATACTACAGGTAAAACATTTGAAGTGGCTGCACTTTTGAGTGCATTCATCTCAAGAGATCTGAAGGTGATTTGTCTAGATCAGTGTTTCTCAACCTTGATAACTTTAAGATGTGTGGACTTCATTCTGAGAGTTGAAGTCCACACATTTTAAAGTTGCCAAGGTTGAGAAACACTGGTCTAGGCTATTCCATATTCCAGTAGTGTATGTTACCAAAATTTGGAAAAGTTTGTTTAAATGTGGTCTACATTATGAATAATATTTTCTTTGTTTTACCATTGCTCCCTGTTTATATACAGTAGCTTGCCCTGCTAGTTGGGCAGGGTGTGGTTTTCTCCTTGGTAGTTCCTTGATTAGGGTATTGTGTTCTGCTTGATTGTTTGTCTGGTGTTAATCCCTGCTTATCTGGGTGTTGTTTGCTGGAGAGAATGTGTTCTGGTCTTTTTGTTTCCTTCTTAGCATTGTTATTGTCTCTTTTGAATGGTGTGTAAATATGGTTTATTTTTATGGGTCTATTGATGGCTGATTTGTCTGAATGACAAGCTTCCAGGAATTCCCTAGCATTTTTGGATTTAGCTTGATTTAGGATGCTCACAGATTCCCATTTGAAACTATGGTTAAGTCTGTCCATGTGTTGTGAGATTAAGGAGTTTTCATTGTGTCTTCTGACTGCTAGTTGGTGTTCATGGATGCACTCTGCTAGTCTTCTGCCTGTCATAGGGGCTGTTACAGTCCTTAGACTGTGTGTTGTAGATGACTCCTGTTTTTCCTTCTTAAGCTATTGGGTCTTTTGTTGACAGCTTTGGAACAGAATGAGTGGGAAAATGACCTCATTAAACCTAGGGATACCACCTTTGTAGTTTAGAAGGACCTTATGATTCTTCTCTGCACTTTATTTCTAGAGCAATATTTTGTTCACGTCTTTACTAGTAGGAAAAACTGGAGAGTACATTTCCTGCTTGGTTACAATTTGGGCATATGCTCCTCTTGATTTGTTTGCTCCTTGGGAGGTAAACCAGGGGTGCGGTTGATGAAAAAAATCATTAGATTATTATTCACTTATGAATAGTATGTGCCTATTTATGGCTATGTATATCCTGTTATTTCTCTTTGATTCTATATGCAAAATATCTGCCCTACATCACTTTTTCCCTCAAATTCCTGCTGAGCTGTCTGCTTCATACCTTCATGGGGATGCTTTTTAATTAATTGTTGCTCTCTTTTTTCAGTCAAACTTTGTGCCCTGACAAGTGAAGTCATCAATGGTGAAATGCAATTTTATGCTAGAGCCAAACATTTTTACAGAGAAGTGTCAGCATGAGAAGACAGTATGATGGGAGATTTTGTTGAAGTATCCAATGGAGATATTCAGTCATCTAGGGGTTTTCTAAAGAATTTTGTAGGGGTAAGTTATCTACATGGGTTATCTTTCTTTACATTTCTCATATGTTGTAATAATCAAGCATTTGGGTTTCAGATTACTCTTGGACAAGAGCAAACTGGAGATTATTTTATCATGTCATGGAGTAAAAATGGGAGAAAAATTCTTCTCAAATTTTAAATTTGCATGTGAAAGTTTGCAAGTTCAAAAGAGAATCCAATCTGTGCAAATGAGAATAATTCAACCATTTACACAGTGTAATCTAGCTTTTAGAATCATGCAATTTATGAATAACTATGAAAACACCATTAATAATGTAATGTTCTGTTGCTCAGAGGTCAGGAGGGGCAGCCAACCGGGAGAATGATTCCATTACAGCTTTTCTTTGGCTTTGAAGCTACAGCCTATTTCAGCAAAGCACACTGAGCCACCGACTACTGTCAACAAGAAATGTAAGCTCAATCTTCATGGCATTGATTAGTTGTCTAGTTAAACACTGAGAATATTGTTGATGAGCCACACTGGAAAGCTATATCTCAACCATCCATTTGCTTTAGTTATGTATTTTATTACAAATCTAAGTTAACTTTCTGCTAAAAATTAGCTCTCAAAGCAATATATACAGTCAGTCATAGAAACTAAATAAACTCCAAAAGCCAATGGGTTTGATGCTGGAGAAGGAAGGGTTGATATTCCTGTTTCTGTTTACCATGTTCTAAATAAAAATCATGTTCTCCTACATGAGATTTTCTAATACAAAAACAATACGGATCTATCTCAAGCCACATAAAAAATGATAGCCAGTCCATGAGGGGGGGGGAAATCAACATTGGAGATGCAAGTTGAGATCTAACAGCTTTAATCTTTTCAGAATTGGAAGGAGGCAGACATTATTCTTGGTCTCTAAATGGTAGCTGTGACAACTCTTAACACTGGCCAATGCATTCAGTGTACATTCTTTACCACGAGGCTACTAAGGTACATGTACTACTGTTGAAACACTGGCTCAATTTCATTAACTTTCTTTGTCTCAATCCCTTGTTTTGTGTTATTTTTGTCATCTTGCCTAATGAAGATTTCTGTACATACTTTGGTGTCAGTTTGTTTAGTCCTAATAAATATAGTGTCCTGCTATGAATGTTGGTTCTGTTTAAAGATTATTGAGGTATATGGAAGATTTGAATAATGACAGTCTTTGTCTTATTCCTTTTTACAGGGGCCTGGAGGAGCTGGCACTGACCTTGCTCTTGATTGTGGCTCTGGAATAGGAAGAGTTAGCAAACATGTTCTCCTTCCCATGTTCAAACATGTGAAGCTTGTGGACATGATGGGGTATTTTCTAGCAGAGGATCAAAACTTATGAACCTGTATCAGGTCAGAAAGAAAGAGTTGACATGTATTATTGCTGTAGCCTGTAGGAATTCACACTAATTCCTAGAAAATATGATGTCATCTGGATTCAGTGTCATTTCTTATAACTGCAATACCATGTCAAAATATATGAGCAAGAGAAGTGATAGGGAGGGCATGGAATTGGTCTTATTGGCAAGTGATAAGATTACTTTGTACCCAAAATAGCTATGGCCTGAAATTCTATTCACAGTCTTTCTTTCCTTATTACGTGCCCCACTGACAGAAGAAAGATGCTTTGTCACAGGTAATAATTATATTACATGGAAGAATTATTTTCAGCTTCCTCTCCCTCTTTTAAGCTAGAATCAACAATGGATTCAACTGCAGAGCTATCATAAGCCACTCTTAAAGCCACCTCACTGAAACTTGCAGGATAGGGTGATATTGTAGGACTGCATCTGCATTTGCAGGCCATGTTTTAAATCTGAAGAGTCAAAGATACCATTTCACATGAGCTAAGATTTAAGGGCATTTGTCACTGCCTTTTATTTGCTGGGAAACACCACAATGAAATGACAGTTTGGGGGAAGAATGCACATAAAGCATACCACTGGAATGCAAAATCTCCTTGGATTTGGAAAGATCTACCAGGAGAATCCTAAATGCTATGTCCTATGACTAGATGAAAATGTTTTACATTCCATGCCGGTCACATTTATTCAACCACAAATTTGTTCCATCCTGTTTCTACAATTGTTCATGAATGCTTTTTCTAAAAGCCTGCATAAAGGATGCATATGCATTTTCATGCACATTTTGAATGCAAGTTCCCTGATATACTTGACGTTTGGTTTTGTTTTGATAAGAAGTTTCCCCTTATAAGGTTTTCTTAATATTAAAATATAAGTGAACCATCCCACACAATTTCTCCCATCACTAATATTTTTTTCAAATCTTAAACTTGGTGCTTCCAGACTGAGAGTCTTCTGATTGGCAGCACTAGAAACCCTCAGTCTGGAAGCACCAAGTTTAAGCTATTCATCTTTTGCTTTGTAACTGATTATTTGTAGTAAGAAATAAGGTATTAGGAGTAATAAAATATGTAAAGATTATGACTGGAACTTGTCTTCAAAGCACCCATTATATTCCATGAATGAGGTGATTGCTTCATAAAATACTTGTCTGGACATACTGACAAGCTTTGAATTCCATTCACACCATAATATTCCTCATTTATTTAATCCTATGTTCAGTGCCAAAATAATAATTTTAGAGGAACGTGAATATGGTGACCTCATAGGTAAATCTCTATGCAAGAACTCAGTGGGAATAAAAATGTGTCTGCCATTTTCTTTCATATGATTTATTAATGGAAATAAATAATTGTATCTGGATGCAATTGATTAATTGCCTGATGATATACTGTATTTGCTTTAAATACTTATAGTAATACTACCAAAGTATTGGTCTTTCTTTTAGAGACCACAGGTCAAGCTTGCTCATGTCAAAATAACTTTGCATTTCTGTGCTCCCTACCACTAACTGTTTCCTAGTGCTAGCAACTGTCCACAGTTTCTTCTTCTGTAGCAACAAAGTTTGCAGTTCATGATGTACATGTATAGACATATGTATGGTGCAAATGGACTAGCTAGTGTGCATGAGTAGTAACATGCATGAACACAGTTAATCTCATTATTTTATGTCTTGCTGGAAATCTGACAGATAAGGATTTGCTGAGGTTTTTTATCTGCTGCCAGAATGGCTTGAAGGATAATGGCATTATCAGGAGGTCTGTGTCCTGGATTCATTGGACAGTAGTGTAACTGAGACGTGAACATTCTCAGAAGTCTCATTGCCAAGAGTGGACTCACCATCTTGGATCAAAAAAAGCAGGAGAACTTTCCTGAGCAGCGTGTGCCAGTCTGGATGATAGCAATGCAGAAGAATTTCACCCATCCCAGAAAAGGGATGTTACACTTAGGAAAACTCCCAACCATTCCTGAATAAGACTAGAACTGAGCAGAAGGAAAGAAAGAAAAGAAAATTAGAAATGGCCCACATTAACTTCTGTAGCCTGGCTGGGGAGTTCTGGGAGTTGAAGTCCATACATCTTGAAGTTGCTGAGGTTGAAAAACAACTGCCTTAACCTGCTCTGATGTATCTGTTCTGGCTCACTGCCAAATGGTGCTATCCTAATTTTGCCCTTGGGCTCTGCTGTCTCCCTCTTCTGCATGTCACTAGTCCAATCACAGGACTGCAGCAGATTTGCCTGGAGAACCATCTACCATTGCTTCCTCTCTTCTCCTCTCCCCCCCCCCCCCCACATTCTGCCATGAAGAAGCTGAATAAAGTTTAAAAAAAAGTAGATCACAGTCACACAGGGAACTGAGTCATAAGCAGCATTTTTCCCTAGAATGTCTCTCCCCTTCCTTTCCTGTCTTTATATAGGCAACAGATGCTGACTCCCAGTTTCCTTTGTGCACTGTTTGGGAGGCAATGGGTAGAAGGAGTCAGTTTGCCTCCATTCCACTGTTTAGCCATTTCAGCCTAAACCAGTAAGGGCCAAGAGTGAAAGCACTTACAGTACTGCCAGCTGCACCCTCTAGAGCTGTGGCTGATAGACCACCGACTTTGTCCAGCTCGTAATGCAGAATGACAGCAGGCAAGGCTGATCAGCGACTGGCAGGTAGGGGACATACTCTCATCAGCCTGAAGTGCCCCCAAAATGCTAACCTTATCCCACCTATTACTAGTCATATGACTTGTCTCTAAAGCAATTGGTGGCAAAGCATATCATACATCTTGTGTCTCACTTAGGAGGTTCTCAGCTTAAAATAGTCATGGGGACATGATGGAAAAGATGTTGCTAAGGCATATTTGTATCATAGTTAGGTACAAATGGTAGAAAGAGCCTTAGGAGCCAGGCCTAGGGAATAAGAACAGGACACAGTCAAATAAGGCCCACTAATACAAATCAGTTCTAAAAGATATGGAAGTTAACTTAATTTTAATATTACTTACTTTTAAAAATAAATTCATACCACTGGAACACATATCAAACCTCATAGAGATATTCTCTGATATACAGGAAGTAACCAGTTTTTCACTCAGTTTACTGAAGGATATGATGAAGTGTAGTCACCCAAAGACAGAGGCAGTATGAACTGAACATACATCTTTATGACAGGAGAGGAGAGGACAGGAGAGGACATCTCCATCATTTTCTATTCCTGCAAACAATTCTTGCTTCCATCAAAACTATATGTCAATGCCTAGAGAGTCTTTTGTTCTTTAAATTTCTCATCTCTTTCTTTTTGAATTTTTCATTAACTCCACTCAACCCAGCTTCTACAGTTTTCCCTTCCTTTCAGCCCATTCACTCTTTATGCATACAGGTATATTTGTTTCGAGATTTGCTGACTTTTGTCCTCAGTGCACAGCAGCTGTATTTACCACCAACCCTAAGTGAGTCACTGCATATGGTTTACTTTTATTTCTCCTAATGTACTCAACTCTTACTTTCATATAGCAAAGGTGACATACTTTTATGAGGCTTGAATGAAAAATAATGCCTCCAATGTTATAACTCACCAACAGATGGCAGTACCGATAATGCTAGAAGTTCTGACATGTTCTTTAGCATTTGTTCTTTCACTTCAGTTGTGGAAAGTTGCTGTCAGACAATGGTGCATTGCTATTTGTGAAATTTAAGCCTGCAGTGAGTATTCGCTTTAAACAGTATGACATTATTAATTTTTTTTACTGTCGAAGGAATCCCTCCAATTAAAGTTCACGGTATTTTCCTCCTCAATCAATTCAAGCAGGATTGGCCCCCTTATATACAACACATTACACAGCAGATTTAGACATTTGGAATATGGTTTCTGGATTGGGGAAACAGCAGATGGCTCAGCACAGCATCTTCACTGGTGGCTAGTCATGCCCTCCTATGGTGATGACTATGTTGACATAAGTACTGTGTGTCTCTGGGCCAAAAATATATAAAAATGGTGAACCAGGAAGAGCTGATTTCTCTGATCAAGAACAAAGGGACAACCTGTGACAATCAACAAGTTTCATATAAGAAAGGTGATGAACTGGGTAAGGACAATCTGCAGATCATTCAAAGGGAAACTGCTGTCAGACTTGGCATTTCACAGGAATGTGTAGATCGCATTATTGATGTTCTTCAGAATCGGAAGAGTTATATCACTGAATCATACAGTCCATCTTAGATTTCCTGCAAATCATTCATATTCTCAGCCCATAATATGGCACTGTCATGTTCATTAGCTTCCTCAACTAACACGCTTCTAACATCATCACAAGCATTCCTTATAAATTTATCCACTGATATATTAAAAAAATAAAGAGGGCAACACTGATTGTTATCTTACTCTCTGCCCAGTGTGGATCTATTCACTAAGCATTCTATTTGTTCTCATGTTTGCTTTACTTTCTTCAGGGGTGTCTTCCAAAAGTCAGGCCCAGCGAGGCAATCAACACTCTACCACTTTTTAATATGAATTGCACACATGGGGCATATGTCAAAAGTTGCCGGGCTTCAATTGTCCAGTTGCACCCACTGTTTGAAGCTGGCAGCCATCACTGGGGATACCCTTACTTTCATGATACCCTCTTCTTTCATTTAGCAATCAACTTTCAACTCCATATTCATGCAAAATATTCCATAATTTAAGCCTATTCACTTTATCATATGATTTCCCTAAATTAATAAACATACACTAAAACTTTCTTACTTATATTTCTCAATGACCAGCTGAAGAGCAAGAATCTGGTCTGAATACCCCCTGCTTGACAAAACCACAATGCACTTTCAAAATTTTGCTCTTCATCACCTTGTGTGCTCTTTCAATCAGAATTCTGTCAAACACCTTCCCAGGTACCCTTAACAAACTAATCCCCTTGTAGTGTTTGTTATACAATCTTGCTATTTTTCCCCTTGAATAGGGAAACAATAATAGCATTCTTCCAATCAGTGGACAAAGATGCAGTCTTCATATATTAAACAAATTCCACAACCATTCCATAAATAAATCCCATCCATATTTTAATATTTCTCTAGTTATGCTATCTATACCTTCAGCCTTTAATTTTTCAACTTTCTCACATTTGTAGCTTCCTTTTCATTGTTTTTTTCTTGGACACTAATATTTACTGCATGTATTTTGATTCCCCTCTTTAGTATATCTTTATTATTCCCATACAAATCTGTAAAATACTTCTTCCAGCATTTCCTTGCTTCATTTGCAATCCCACAAAATTTCATCCCTTCTTTTCTTAATTCACTCTGCTTGTGGCTCCTTGTTGAGTCCTCTCAATCCTCTTTGAAATTATTTTTTATTTCCATAAAAATTGATTTGACTTTGCTGCTAACCTTTTCTCTATATATACGTATGTTAAAAAGTATCTCACATTCCCATTTCTTGCAGCAGTAATTATCTTATATGCCCTTTTTCCTCATCAAAGGCCTTTTTCTTTTTTATATATATAATTTTTATTAAAAGTTTTAAATAGAAGATTAAAAACTAACAAAAACTAATATAAAGTAAAGAAAAAGAAAGGGAAAAAGAGAAAGAAAAGAAAGACAAAAGTGCAAAAAGAAAAGATAAAAAGAAATAGAAATAGAAAGTAGTAGCTTCCGATTGTAAACCAGTATGGTTACAAAGTTATCTCTTACTCTATGGTTACAAAAAGAAAAGCGCTCTTTTTTCTATTATCTAATTTTTTCTCTAATCATCAAAACCACAAATCTTAAGTTCATTTTTTTCTGTTTCATGCAAAAAGTCCATAAGGGCTTTCCTGTCAGCAATAAATGTAGATATTGTCTTTTCTCTAATCAGGGAAGTTAATTTAGCCATCTCAGCAAGTTCCATCATCTTCACCAACCATTCTTCATTGTGGGTAGTGTCAGATTCAGCCTGCACGGCCCAGTACGGCGAAGGCACCGCTCAGCTTCGCCTAAGTCAATTTCACCACCCAGGCATGAGCAGAGAAAAATGGGAAGTGAAAGCGCAAGCGGACGCTCTGCTGATTGGCAACAGGTGGCAGCGCTTAACTCAAAACCGCAAGCGGATACCTTGTATCAGCGCAGCTTCCCTCGGGCGCTGCAAACAAAGGAAAGTGCAGAGGCTCGGAAGCAAAGCAATCAAGGAGCGATCGAGAACTCCCGGCTTTGCGCAAGCAGGCAAACCCAACAAAGGCAACAACAGCACAACCCATAGACGGCAATCAGAAAGACAAAAGCACCGGACTGAATCTGTCATTTGGGCAAGGGGGGATTACTGCGGGTAATCTGTAACCAAGCAACGGTAAAAGCACAGAACGGGGAAGCTATAAAATACCATGTAAGCTATGCCAAGCCAACCCTGGCTTTGTCTGTACTTACTTACATTACACTTGAGTAAACTGCTTTGCTGAACACACATGTCACGAGAGTTTCTCTGAGACGAACGGGGTAAACCTTACAGGTAGTGCCAAACCTTTCCACTTTTGAGCATATAATAGTCTTGCTGCAGTTGTCATGTATAAAAACAAAGTTCCATGACTTTTTTACAGCTGTCTGTCCATTAATCCCAAAAGAAAAATCTCTGGTTTCAATTGTACCTTAATCTTTAAAAACTTCCGTATTAGTATATGTCTTTGTATCCAAATTTTTCTGGCTTTTTTACATGTCCACCAAACATGATTAAATGTCCCTTCATGTTGTTCACTTTTCCATCATAAATTTGAGGTACCTTTCTACATTTTAGACAATTTCTCTGGTGACATATACCAAAGGTACATCATTTTATAAAAATTGTCTATAAGACTAGAATATAATGTAAATTTCAGTCCTTTCAACCTTTCAGCCCATTTTATCATATAGTCTTTCACTTGTTCTTCTGTCTCAAATTTTAACAAAAGTTTATACATTTTGGCAATAAAGTGTTCATCATTTGTACATAATTCTGTTTCATACTCAGTTTTATACTGTTCAAAACCATAAAATCTTTTATCTACTTTAAACCTTCCTGATAATTGTACATAAGAGAACCATTGGCAAATATATCCTTCTGCTATCACATCTTCACTTAATTTTATTTTACATTCCCCTTGAAAAAATTCTAATATATCACAATAAGGTATCATTTATGTTGCTTATTATTTATTGTCTATAAAATGCTTCTTGTGCTGAGAGCCACAAAGGTGTTTTGGGGCACAACTTAGATTTCGATTTATTCCATATTCTCAGAATGGCACGTCTAACATAATGATTTTTAAAGTCTACATTGACCTTAGCTTTGTTATATCACAAATATCAATGACACCCAAATCTCATATTGTCTCCTTCTAATTCCAATTGCCTTCTATTTCTCAGTAACACACACTCTTTCATCCAAGCTAAACAGCAAGCCGTGAAGTATAATTTCAAATCAGGTAGACCCAATCCTCCTCTTTCCTTTGCTTCTTGTATTTATATTTAACTCATAGGGTTTTTTCCTCTGCCATACAAATTTAGATATATCCTTCTGCCATTGTTTAAATAGTGCATCAGTTGTCAAAACAGGTATTGTCTGAAACAAAAATAACATTCTAGATAAAACATTCATCTTAATCACAGAAATTCTCCCCAACAATGACAGTTGTTCTTTGTCACATCTTAACATATCTTTTTAAAATTTATTTATTTATTTATTTATTATTAAACTTGTATGCCGCCCATCTCCCCCAACAGGTGACTCTGGGCGGCTCACAATAACAAAAAAGAAAAAACATCCCAATCCCTCCAACAGTGATCCTTCATTCCATGTCTTAACATAATTGTTTTGAAATAACATGCAGTTCATATTTGTCATATTGATACCCAAATATTTTACCTTATTCTCAATCTTAAAACCTGTTTTATTCATCAGTTCTGTTTGATCTTGTATTTTCATATTTTTTGTTAACATCTTTGCTAGTACACCAAATTCTTTTAATTTACCCATTAATGTTTCAATTCCCTTTAAAGGATCTTCCAAAACTAACACCAAATCATCTCCAAAAGCTCTTAACTTATAAGTCTCTTTTTAAATGTTTATGCCCACAATCCTCTCATCCTGTCTTATGTCTCTATTCAGTATTTCAAGAATTAAAATAAACAGAAGAGGGAACAATGGGCAGCCTTGTCTTGTTCCTTTTTGTATCTCACATGGTTTGGTTAGATCCAATTATTTGTGTCTTCTGCAAGTGTAAATCAATTTTACCCATTTTATAAAATTCCCTCCAAAATTCATCAAAGACCTTTTTCATTTAACCACCAAACATTCATTTTCATACATCCACTACTGTAGTGAAATTCCACACAATTTGGGGCACTTTGTAACATAACTATTTTCACTCTGGGTCAAACAGCTTCTACATCCTCTCTCCTTATATCCAATTTCTAGTCACTTTGTTGTGAGATTAAATTTTTCATACAGAATCTGTACCTTCTCTGTCTGCAGTCACTCCAGTTTCATTCCTTTCACTTCTTTCCTTTTCTTGCATGTCCATTTTCCCCAAGATCCATTTGATACTACTAAAAATTAGTCTGTCTCACATTCAGAACCTCTCTCCAATCTTGCATCCTTCACTAATTTTCTTAGTCTTTCATCATAAACAATCACATTGATTATGCTTCTTTATTTTTTATTAATTCCTTGGATATTACATTTAATTCCTTGGATATTACATTATCATTCATATCCTTGCTCTTAGCAATTATAAGTAACCCTAATCTACACCTTATTTGTCTTACTAAAAATTATTTGTCTTACTAAAAAGCATGATGTGAAACCAAAGCTATGATGGGCAGCTTTTATGGGTCCATCTGGGGGAAAAAGCACAGCACATGAAAGAGTATGACTTGGAGTGTAAGAGGAAAAAGTGGTAAAGAGTATGAGCTAACAAATGAAATGTAAGGAAAAAAAATGTGTCTGTTCAATTAACAGAATGGGGAACGATCTAATTTGTATCAGGATGGACTGATATTGTGAAATGGAGTTGAAGTATATGTGCAAGGAAGTGAACATGTAGGATTAATTATGAATGAAAGAACTAACATGTACTGTATATCAGAATTTATGAATTGGTTTCAACTAGATTGCTATGGGTGCATGAAAGTAGGAATCCCTGGGGCATTTCTGTGTACATGCCAATATTTTCTAATTCTATTGTAATTTCAGAGCATGCTTTAGCCAATGTGTTGGATTAAACAGACTTTGGTCAGTTCCTCTTTTTCAGAGTGAACGGTCACCCAACACAAGCAGGACAGGAATAAAGACTGACGTTTTGAGAAGCATATTGCCTCTCTTGATATTAAATACAACTATCCTTCATCACATTGCCTAATTAGGTTGTCCAGGTTGGTAGCTATCACTGATACATTGAACTCAAGGTTTTATTTTTGTGCTATATTAAGAAACATTTCACTATCTACCCTGAATTTCCAGGCATTCAGTTTCATCGGGTCAATTATAAAAGGAGAAGAATGTCTGCATATTTACTTTCTCCATACCATGCATGATTTTATGTACCCCAATCTCCACAGCCTTTCTGTTTTTGAAGCTATGAAAGCTTTGAAAATGTTGTTTTTGCTCCTATGGGAATTGCTTCAGTCCCTGATGTCTCTAAGAACAAATGGGAGGAATCCTGTCCAAAAGACTGAGAAATTGCTGTCATTTAGTATCATACACACCGGCCTATTGGAGCTATGGTCTGACTCAGCAGACTTAGGCTCAACCTCTGCTTCACATGCATAATTTTAAAAAATCTTTTGTGCAGCTTGGTTCATTTCAAGAGGTCTTGTGCCAGAGATTATCCCAGTTGATTGGTTATAGCTATTTAGTGATTGAGGCAGGAAGTTTCTGTTTGGCTCATGTGAGTGTTATCTCAAGTAGATGACATGACGAATTTTATTCCTCTGCCAAAACCAGTTAAATGTTTTATTATTATGAATTCAAAATGTGGAGGGTTTCCATAGGAATAATTGACAGAACATTTTGGACATGCAAACTGGATGCAATCTTTCCACAATTAACATAATAAAGTCATCTATCACATAGGCATTTTGTCTATCATTGCCATCATATATAGTTTCTTTTTTAAAGCATTTCCTTTTAGAACATCAGACAACAAATAATAGTCAAACGAGTTTGATTGTTAATGTGTGATTAAAGCCAGTTGTGTTTATTCTTCGCTTATTTTTTCTCCTTTGATACTTGCATATCAAAACAGAAGAAGGCTGCTACATCTTTGAAAAGATTCACTTCTTTTGGAAGGTCATAATAACCCAGTGAATGAATAAATATCTGAGGGAGCAATTCTATTATAATAAGAAAAATAACAATATCAAATATAATAACATCAAAATCTATTTAGGCCACATTGAAATGGCCAGGTCTTAAACATGTAATAGATAGACTTACTGACTTCCAGACCTACTGTTTTGTTGATTGGTGATGATGACAGATGATAGATAGATAGATAGATAGATAGATAGATAGATAGATAGATAGATAGATAGATAGATAATAAATATTTTTTTTAAATTGGGGCAAATTGGGCAGTTGGTGTAGATCCTAACACACAGAAAAATATGAAAATAGAACACTGTTTACATCCATCATTAAAATCCAGAGATTCTTCATCAAAACCCCTCAGTGTGATTCCTCAGCCTCATTTCTCTAAGCCATCCATTCCCTGACAGTAAAATGAGCTTTCCCCACAAGGTTGCATTTCAGGATATCTGAACAGGAAGCTTCTTCCCACACAGTTTTCTTTTCTTTTTTTTATCTGCACTCAGTCATTACTGACTCTATGGTGACTGCTTGGATGAGTCCTTGCAGTTTTAAAGGCAAGGTGTTTTTCGGAAGTGGTTTGCCATTGCCTCCTTCCTAGGGCTGAGCCCAGCTGGTGAGTGCAGGAGGTGGGGTTTCCGTTGCTTCGCGCCCTTTTTGGGCGTGCACGGCTTCCGTGCTACCGGCAACTGCTCCTGACTCCTTTTGCAAGGCACCGCCAGCATTTTTCCTCCCACCGGAGTGAGAGTACCCACTTTCAGCATCATTAAGCTGCTGCACCACCGCGTCCCCCTTTCCCATGCAGTACCCTTGCTAAAATCTGCTGGGTAGGATGGGAATGAGGGAAGGAAACAGTTTGGTATGGGAAAGAATACTGTGTGTGAGTGTGAGAGGAGTGTGCCATGGATGTGCATCCCTTGATTAACCACCAAATATGGCCAAAGACCAAACAAGTTGCTCACCCCATTTTAAATAGGTACTAGGATAAAATCTTGTGTGTGATCCTCCATGGCATTAGATGCCTTGGGCAGCATTTCATTCCTCCCTTTAGAGATAAATTCCTGGGTCAAGAAATATAGTTTTGTAGATTTCTTCACCAATATTTATTTCTGAGAGCAGAATTTCCATCACGCTTGCTATCGAAGCAACCTATAAAATAGAAACCAGGATGCCTAATAAGAGTTTTGCAACAGGGAAGTTGCCACGGGTCAACAATGACATGCCGGCATAGGAAGGAAGGAAGGAAGGAAGGAAGGAAGGAAGGAAGGAAGGAAGGAAGGAAGGAAGGAAGGAAGGAAGGAAGGAAGGAAGGAAGGAAGATGGACTTCATTTACATGCAGTACAACTTTTTTAAAAGCCTGGATTACTGAATTTTGTTTTTTTAAGAATCAGCAGGCATTGCCACCAAAGAAAACCTTGAGGAGTTCCTTCTTCTCCAGAAATGTACGTGTCACTCATTTTCCACTGGCTCAAAATATCGAAAGGCAGGAGATGCCTTATAGAACAGACAGATCTGTGACTACAATTGCATTCTACGATCCCAGCTTGTTGAAAGGCTAGACTAGCACTATTCAAAAATGGGAATTAGAAATATAGGTATTATGGCTCATCCAGGATGAGCAACTGACCCACTTTTTTGCCAAAACCCTTGTCATTGATCCACATATCTTCCTTGATAATATACGCCATCACCTGACAAAAAGTGTTTTTTTTTCCCCCTTATGACATACATATCAGTCACTATCCTGTCCTGGCTGGGGAGTTAGGAAATGGGAACAGCAATGGTATAGTTTTACACCCCACATATAATTCCCAAAAAGAATTACTCACAGTCAGAGAGCCACACAGAAAAGAATAGGAAGTCTGTCTAGAATTCAAAAGCCAAACCACCCTGATTCTGAATTAAGAGTTCAGATGGTGAAGGCAATGTAGCAAAGCTCGGGGCACAGACAACAAAGAGATGGTGCACAAGGATGATCAGCCTCACAGGCAATAAATGCTACTGCATTTATGAGCTCCTCTCAGACAGCTTTATACGAGATGCTGCAGCTACCCCAATTTTTTAATTAGCTGCTGCTCATTAAGCTCGATCTGATTGCAATGCTCTCAGGCTAACAATCATAACTGAGCTGGTGTCTGTCAAGCCTAGCATGCAAAGCATACAGGCACACCAGCCTTCATTCCCAAAGCCTTCTCACTTGCGAATACCTTCAGTGCAAATATCTTCTCTCTTCCGATGCTCAGTCCAGTGCACCTGCTATTGGCCAAGCCTGGGGATGCTCTGGTGAGTCCAGATAAGAGTCCTGGGCACAGCTGTCCAGACAAGTAGAGGCTGCTTCTGGCCCAAGTCCTCCGCTAGGGCCTGGCTGAATCACACAGAGATCTCTGGAGGATATTCTAACTGATGTTCTTCCTTTCAGGAAGTATCCTCAAATGTGGCCATGGCAGTCTCTGCATGGAATTAATTAGCATTGAGTAATAATGCCACCCAAAGCAAATTCAAGGGGGGAAATTATTCCAAGGTTGGGGACTGTTTATTTTGTTGTGTCGGCAGCATGGAAAAGGAAAAGGAAAAGGGAAAGGGAAAGGGAAAGGGAAGAAAAGAAAAGAAAAGAAAAGAAAAGAAAAGAAAAGAAAAGAAAAGAAAAGAAAAGAAAAGAAAAGAAAAAGTCTTGCCAGAGCAGTCTGCAGAATCCCATTGATGATAGTGGGCATTCGTTCCATTGAGCACGCTGTAGCTGGCTCCATATCTTGCCAAATATTGTGACACTTTCAGTGCACTGCCTTGGCCAGTTTCTGTTGCACACTGACAAGGCTTACACTGAAAAAGAAAAATCTCAGACCTTACCCCACCCCCCACCCCCAAATCAGGGGAAAACCTTCCCTCTTTTCAGTCTGATGTTTGATATGAAGAGCTTCCACTGAGATTTCTCTGCAGAGACTTTGGGTTTTCCTGGCAAGCAGGGTTGAAAGATCCTCGGCAGAATGTCTACACTTTGCATGTCAAGAGGAGCCAGCAGGCTGGGTGTGCCAGCCAAGGGAAACACAGCCTCAGTCCCAAGAACGCTTTTACGAGACAGAGACCCACAGCGGATTTGGAGGAGATGACTGAGCTGGGGGCCTCTTCTCTCTCTCTCTTTTATTTCTTGGGGCAGGGAGGTTTCTCTCTCTCTCTCTCTCTCTCTCTCTCCATAAATTCCCAGCAAATACATTTTAGAATCCCAGTATGTAGTTGCTGTTGATATTAGATGAGTCCCTGAGTCTTCAATTGTATTCCGAGCCCCTTAGACACAGCCTCTCTCCCACCTTCTCTTAAAACACTCTCACACAGAGCAGTTTGTCAAACAAGTATTTCCATGGCCAAATCCCAAGAAAAGGGAGTTCCCCTCTAATCAAGGAAGGAAAAAAAGAACAGTAAGGAAAAGGCAGGAATCACACTTGTCTTAGTGAATTTGTGCCTTCGGCTGTTATTATACAAATAATCTCTGGAAGACATGAGTCTGTTGATTAAGGAGGCAGACACTGCAGGAGAAAGGAAGAGAATTAAACCACAACTGAAGCGTAAAAATGGGCCCTGCCCAAACCATTCTGGCCCAACACTTCATAAATTATGTGCATAAGCTTAAACAAAGCTTCAAAAGGGTGAAATGGGATGCTGAGTTCAGCATTCAATTTTCCATCTTTACAAAACCAGCAGAGAAGGAAAAAGCAGGAGCTCCTATACTGTAGAGTCACATTTAGGTCCCAAGCAGAAAGGTCCAGAAGGTGCCTTCTCCTCCCTCCACCCCTGTACACATTAACTGGCCCATGCTCTTGGGTAGTTCTTATTCATTTCAATACAGCTTTTGTAAGTACATAAAAACAGTCCTGTAACATCAGGTCTCTACTAATGTAGCATCTTGATAATAGCGTATGTTGGCTTCACTGTTGTTGGGAACAACACAAGGACTGGCAGTAAGGTTATTCACTTTGATTATAGCAACCCACCAGCAGGCAAGGAGCCATGGAACCAGGAAAGAAAAGGTTTCCAGTTGCTCCTGTGCTGGGACTGGCAGGTAAGTTGGACTGAATCTATGCTCGGGTTATAGTGGAGCAAAGAGAGCTGCCAAATCATCATTTTTCTGCCTACATTGCTTGGTAAATCTTGTTAGATCAGCCAGTGTTCAAAAGCTACCATGTGCATCCTGCACTCTCTCTTGCAGCAATACATAATAAACTGTGTCTGGACAGGCCACAAGCAGTTTGCTCCTTTGTTGGCATACACTCACTCAAATGCAGGTGCTTAAGATGCTTCCAAATTATATTGCTGGAAAGGGCCAATATTGCCATCAAATCCAATCCCTTGCTAGTTCAGGAATACAAATTAAAGCATTCCCAGCAGAAATACCCTCCATCTGAACACATCCAGTGAAGAAGAACCCATCATCTCTATGAACCATTGGCTCCACTCTCAAATGCTCTTGCGTTTAGGAATTTTTAAAAATACATTAACATTCAGTTAGAATCTGCCCTCCTGTAACTTACATCCATTATCTTGTGTCCTGTGTTTTGAAGCAAAATTTGGCCTTTTTAGTGTGACCTTTTTTGGTATCCTTTCAGCTAATTCCAGAGTGCTACTATATTCCCCCTCTTCTCCTTTCAAAGTAAAATGTCCAATTCATTGGCTCTTTTATTTATAAAACTTAGTTTTTAAGTCCCCTCATCATCTGTGTCTGTGTTGCCTTTCTCTGAAGCAATTTAAGTCACTGAATCTTTCCTAGTAGCTTTTCCTGCAGCAGAATCCTGCTTATCACCACTCTGAGTTTATTAAGATCCATTCTCTTGAAGTCCAAGATCTGCATTCAAGTATACTTAACTTTAGTTTTCCTTAATACCAAGAAATGCAGCATTACATTATCACTTTCCCCCACCACTCCACCTAATTTCACTTCCTTGTCTAAGTCATCTTTGTTGGTTATTATCAGGTTCAGGATAACAGATACTCCTATGCTTTCTTCCACCCTCTGAAGGAGAAAGCTGTCAGCAAGAAAAGTCAGGAATTTCTGGAAGGATCAAGCTTGGCAGAGTTTGTCTTCCAACAGATGTCAGAGTGATTAAAACCTTCCTTCACTATGAAGTCTAGTATTACTAATCAAAAAGCTTATGCAGCTTTTCTGTCATTCCTTTTCTAATGGATTTATTTTCAAAGGATGAAGACAAAAAATGGAGGGAATAATAACAATCATCATAATCATCATCAATTGCAAAAGGCAGATTTACCTGGAACAGCTTATATACTGCAATGATACCTTTAACACCATCAAATAACATCTGCCTACCCCAGGACCTTGGGAAGGACTTGATAGATGGATAAAAATGCCAAATCCAGTCTAAACATCTGGCTGACTGTGCGACCAACCATAACAACAACAACATAGGGGCTAATCCTGGCTGCACAAGACCAAGCCTTAAGAACAAATGCATACAAAGCCAGAATTGAGAAGACAGCAACAGACAGCAAATGCTCCCTTTGCAAAGAAGCTGAAGAAACAGTGGACCACCTAGTTAGCTGCTGCAAGATCGCACAGACTGACTACAAACAACGGCATGACAAAGTAGCAACAATGGCACATTGGAATATCTACAAGAAATATCATTTGCCTGCAAGCAAGAATTGGTGGGACCACAAAAGAGACGAAGTAATAGAAAAAGAAGAAGCTAAAGTGCTCCAGGACTTCAGAATTCAAACAGAGAAGAACCTGCAACACAACACCCCAGACTTAACAACTGTTGATAAGAAGGACAAAAAGGTCTGGATAGTGGACATTGCAATACCTGGAGACAGCAGAAGAGAATAGAAAGAACTGGAGAAAATCACAAAACACAAAGACCTGCAAATAGAAGTAGAACGACTGTGGCAAAAGAAAGCAAAGACAGTACCAATAGTAACAGGCATCTTGGATGCAATCCCAAAACATCTGGAGCACCACTTGAACACCATCGGCACTGACAAAATCACCTTCAGTCAATTGCAAAAGGCAGCTTTACTTGAAACAACTTACATCCTGCAGCAATATCTTTAACACATCTGCCTATCCCAGGTCCTTGAGAAGGATTCAATAGGTGGATAAAAATGCCAAATCCAGTCTAAACATCTGGCTGACCGTGCAATCAACCATAATAATAGTTGTAAAGGAAGGCAATAGTATATACAGTATATGTTGGTGTACTTCATAAATGAGGTAGTGTGATTTCAGAGCATTTCCACTGCAAACCAGATGAACTCTCTGGACTTTCCCTCACCCCCTGCTTTTCTAGCCAGTTCAGTTCATTATTCTATCTGGCTTAGATTGGAGAGGAGGGGGGAGGTACCATCAAAATTTAATCCCGCATCTTGGCATTATTACTGAAGTAGTAAAAGTTTCCAGTTCCTATTTGTGATGATTGCAGTTTGTTAGGGTTGTTTTAGTAAGCAATTAATTATTTGGAGAATGCCAAATCTTGCTTATCTGAATCATAAATGAAGCTGAGCACCCCTTGGAATAACAACCAGTCCAGCATTAGCAGCCTTGTTTACCCTGGTCTTTCAAACTTACATGAGTATCAATTACATCTATGAATAGACACTGTAGAAATGTGTACATGAAGATATGAGGTTGTATGTAAAGGCTGCGGAAACAAAAAGGGGGGGATTTTTTTTTTTTGGTAAATGTAACATTATAACCATGTTAGGAGGCAGGTAGAGGGAGGATCAGTAAATTGGGATTTTTATGATGGTTGTTAAAAATGTTCTGGAATCAATTCAAATACCAATCAGAAACCACATTGTTTAGTTAAATCACTTTCAGATGCCATTTCAGATACTGAATGCAATTGCTCCCATTTTTGAACATAAAGCTTCCTCCTTTTTTCTTTCTTTTCTTTAAACCTTTCTTTTTCCTTTTTTATTTTTATCCAAGGTGGCAGAAGTTCAGCCTGCAGATGATCCACTGATGGGCTTCCTGCTTCTCAAAAGCACAGGGTTTGCTGAATGCACTCTGGTGTTCTTGTGAATGCCACGAAATGGATGTGAGGGCTTTCTCCTTTGATATTTGATGAAATATTTGATATTTGGTAGATATTTGATGGAACTGAAAGAGGCTGAGATAGCCATCATGTTCCTTTTCAAAAATGGAGTCAGACAAGGAAACTGTGATTGGAGTTGCCAGGGGATTTCTGGATGCATACATATCTGAGGACCAGGAGAGAAAAAACAGTGCCTGCTTGTCTCTGGGTAAAGTAGCAGATGACATTTGGTGGAGTTCAGATGCACTGTCTGTTCTCATCAATCCAAGCCTGAAACTTTACTGTGTCTCAAGGAGACCTTAAAAGAAACAAACTGCCACTTTGATATTCAGGTCAGTCAGAGACCTAGCAGTGTCACCAATTATCCTGAGATCCTGATTAAAATATCTGAACGAACGTACATCTTGGATAGATTTTTCAGAACAGCATTTGAGGCAGCAAGTGTGGGTCAGTGAAAAAGTGGGCAGGACCACTTCGTGTTTATAGGGCAGGGCTGGGATCTTTCTCTTTTGGCAGGATTCTTTCTTTAAAAAAAAAAAGTGGTTAGCCTACTTTGCAGCTTGCATTACACTTTTCATACATTTCCCATCTCAGAAGTGAGGCGGGGGAAACACTGTGCTACTGTTTCTCAGCAATTGTAAAGGAGCTGCAGGCTCATTGCACTTGGATGATACAATGCTGAGAGGATTTCAGATAATGGAACGTTGAGGACAGTATGAAGAAAGCATGGGCTATTTTAAAGTTAGGGGTGTGTGGCTGGCAAATGATATAGCAGGTAGCATTTACAGGTTCCTATTTGTTTTCTGCTGGGGGAATAAAAACAGCCCGAGGATGCTGATTTTAAGGGAAAGGAGGAATAGCTGATAGGGGAAACCTTAAACATCTTTCATTTCTGAGAATAGCCTCCTGCAGTTATTCTATCTTACTTTCATTTTTACCAATTCTTGTGAGGTACAACCCATTTCTGGTCAGCAGTACGTTATCTCATTAACTCAGACCATGGTCACAAAAAGTAGATCACTCCTACACAGACACTTGCAGGATTCTTCCTTCCTTCCCGTCCTGGTCCTCTTCCGTGGATTGGAAGGATGGGTGAGAATTCCATCTGAGCCCCCAGGTTCTTGAGCTTCCTTCTAAGAGTTTCAAAGTCTATAGTGATATGGTGGCAGTGCCAGTTGCTTTGTCTAGTTAACACACTTTAAATCTTACTGCTTTTCCTCCAAAAGAAACAGATCTAAGTAGGAATACTTAAATCTTTTAGCTACTAAAAGATGCTACTAACACATATTTTTTCTTTCTGCATCCAGATAAGGTATTCTTTCCTGGTTTCCTAAAGGCAACTATCCAGGAAAAACATGTGTGTAGCCACCTGAGATATACACTAGACATGAAAAGGATTCAGTAATTTGTGTGGAATGTGGCAAGAGTGCTATAGGAACCCCTGCGGGTCCTGATTAGTGCTGGAGGAATGCCAGCAAAGGATCATTTCTATTCTAGGTACAGCATACAAAGGGTTGAGTTCAGTGTTCTGACTTTGAATTTTCAGGATGGGAGTAGGGAAGAATGTTTTGATTATTGAGTAACCAACATGAAGAAAGTTTGAATGAATAGTTAAAAATGATCTATTGAAAGAAAAACTCCTGTGTTACATTTCTTTAAAAATACAGTTTAATTTCTTGACTGTTTCTAGAAAACTATTCTTTAAAAAATATATATTCTAGACATAGTCTAATAATACTCCCCCCCCCACACTTTTATGATGGACAACCATTTATTAGAAAGTGTTTCCTGAGTAGCGTGACTTGATTTCCAAGAGTAAGAACCAAGATACATTCATTTATATATATTTACACATTTATTAATTTTAATTCATAATTCAATTTCCCAAGAATCCCAAGGAAAAATTACAAAGCCAAACCAAACCAAAAGCCTGACATGATCATATTTTCCAGTTTTATTAGAGTGTAGTACTGCCCCACAAACTTATAAAAAGTTTGGAGATGCTGTTCTGAATTATTCCCCTTACAAGAACTTTTCTGTAAAATGCGTAAGTTAAACAATGATTTTCAATTTGCCAATTGTATTTAGTTTCTCTCATCTCTGCAGGTATTATTCGTAATGAAGAAAATCCACTCTACAGGCATTTTTATGCCAGGCAAATTGTACTAGAAGACAAGAAATGTCCATATTTCCAAAATGGGTGAACATTCCTATAGTTCATCTGCTGATTTTCCCCCGTTCCATTCAGCTATTTAGTTTTGCTGTCGAACAGAACTGATTGTGAAGAAACCAGAGCACAATTTTACCAACACATTCATAGGAGAATGTAGGAATTCCTACTGGGACTAATTCTTGAAAATGAAGTAAAATATGAGCGTGGGACAGAGTTTCACCGTATTGTCCACTGCTTCAGAGAAAGCCAACATTGCCCTGGAGAGGGTGCTGACATTCCAAATCAACAAAATCCAAAATTCTTTCAGCTGCATGGTTCTCAAGTTGTAAATATGGAAGTACTTGGAAATCTTGGTAACAAACCATGCAGTTTCAATGGTAGCATGTCAATGGCAGTTTGAATAGCATCTTAATCAATGTGGACTGTGCATCCCACTCCAGGGAAAGAATTTTCAGGGGTTGCTTCTCCCACTCTGCAGAAAATCGTGGCAGATTTCCTGCTATTAGTGTTATCTGTTTATTGCTTTATTTATTTAATAATTTAGTTAATAGAACAAAAAGAAAAAGACATATTTAAGAATAATTTTAATAGAAAAAATTATACAATAATAACAAAACAAATTGTATATTTAAGGATTTCTCATGCATGCATATGTATGCATTTTTTTTAACATAACAGTTTCAGTAACCATATTTCATCGTAATATCCATGCATAATCTATGTTCATGGGCAATTAATATCAGGTGTTTAATCCATTGTGTAACGGGGGCCAGAAATTTGTTTTTTCAGTGTTGAAGAACTAATCTCCTAGCAATAATAAGGGCATGAAGAATCCATTTCCATTGTTTAGTTTTCAGTTTCAATATAGTAGGTATATAATTCAAAAGAATACGTGCATCCAAAAACATTAAACTTCACCTCAAAATAAAATTAATATATGTAATTATTTCTTCCTGGAACATAACTTTAAGACAGTGCATAAATATGTGTTTTAATGAAGTATTATTCTGCTTGCATCTCCATCAAAACAAGAAGTTACTTGTTCCTTGTCTGTACAAACACAGTGGGGTCCAATAAGTCTGTTTGTTTTGTTTTGTTTTGTTTTGCTAATAAACTGTAATCTAAGATCTAACGAGAATGTTGGTATTAAGGTTAAAACATTTTCACATCGTTTGGGCAGAATCAGGGTCTCTCTTGTTCCATTCATCCTTTACAATTTGCATATCAAATTGATTTATTGATGTAAGCTGCCCAGAGTCTCCCATTGTGGGGAGATGGGAGTCAAATAAATAAATAAATAAATAAATAAATAACAGATATTTATAAAGACTGATAGTTTGCTTTTTGGTCTCAATAAGATTTAATCATCCCTTGTAATAACTTAGATGTCTCTGAGGCTGAAAATGCCACCAATCTAAACTGGGATGTTAATCAATGTTGTAATTTGTAAATACTGGCAATGGTGGCAAATGGTATTTATCTTTTAACCTTTTTTTTTTTTTTGCTCTTGAGTCAGTCAGTTGTTGGTAGTAGATTCTGAATTCCAAAGAAAAAACTGCATGGTATGTGCAATGAGCAAGGAGCACAGAGACACACGGAGAATAAAAGTAGAGAAGGAAGTAGATCTTCTTTTTCATCCCCATATCCTAGGAAGTACCCCCAGCCTTGAGGAAGGAAAGAAAACTAAGGCCAGCACCATCAAGACAGCCTGATTATCAGATGTCATTTCAATGACAATTGTTTCCTGCGCTGCTGCTACCCATTCAGGTTAAACTATTCCAAAACAAGTATGCATGTAAATACTCTGAAGACAATCAAAGCCCCCCAAATGGCAGAGAAGCAGTAAGTAGGAGTAGAAAGAAATAAAGAATTCATAAGACGAGAGAGAGATTCTTGTCAGCTCCATTCCCAATAGGCAATTACAGCATTAAATCTTAAAGGTAGAAATATATCACAGGTTGTAAAGCAGCTGATGCTTCTCCTCTAGTAAACTAGAATGTTTGTTCAACGGGCACTAGTTTATGAATGAAAGCACATGCCAAGGTGTGTCTTTTGCTCGCTGAAATTAAACGAAACAACCATGATTCTTCTACATAACGTTTTAGAATAGAAACAGACTTTCTGCTAGAGATTGCAGGCTTACTAAAAAACTGCCTACCTTCAGTCTTTTAAATGTTAACATTAATACTAAGGTCACAATCCAGTTGACATCAAGCAGTTTCAATCAATTGCGCATTGTTTCCCTTGGATAAGCTAAGAAGTATGGGATTTAAAATTATGTAACTTATCATTGTTTTGTCCTAAGCCAGCAATAAAAGGCAAGCCAAACAGGCAAACAGGGTTGTGATGGTGGTTTTGAAAGAGGGCTAAACCTGCACTCAGTGCCTGCCCCCCACTGATCAATGAGGCTCTGAAAGATTATCAGTTTGAAAAAAGTGGACCCCCCCACTTCACTAGCCCCTCCCCTCTCCTGTGTTCTGCCATCTGTCAATTTTCCACTAGAGGGAGGGCAACAAAGGTGGAGGATTTAACCAATGGCTTTACTGATCATGTACTCCATACCCCAGATCAAGACACCATCATCTCCAGTGGCAAGTCAGAACAGTGATTATTGAGACATGATAGGGCTTGCCAGGGGGGATAGCAAATTTTATTCTGGTATAATTTTCTGTCAGTTCAAGGATGGATGGATAATACTTCAACTGAGCTGAAAAGGCCATTAATGGAAGAAAAGAATCCTGAAAATCTATTCTGTTAAAACATTACCCCATGGAAATCCTACCAAAACTTAACAGGATGTTTAAATAAAGTTTCTTAAAGCAACAGTACAGGGTTCTGTATTCCATGTTTCATGAGCTTTTGTTGCATTTACATTTGCAAACCAAAGGATGTAAAGAAAGGTAATAAATAATTTGGGTAAGAATTATCTGCTGAATAGTTCCCCAGAATATATCATCTGCTGTCAGCCTTCCCAGGTAGATGTAATGGACTGGAATGGAGGAAGGGGGGTGAAAACAGTGCTCTCGTCTCCAGAGACAATTCTGTAAATAAGCGCTAGCTAATAAACCTTGCTGATTGAACCTACACGGTTTCCAGGAGTTCCTTGGGCTAGGCCTGACATCAATCTTTTCAGACTGACCAGTAGTTCCCAGGCACAACTCTCTACTATCTTCTGGAATGTTTAGGGATGCGCCAGCTTTCTCCGCTTATCTCCAGAGCGTTGCTCTGGAGACGAGAACACCGTTTTCACCCCCCTTCCTCCATTCCAGTCCATCACAGTAGACCAGACAGGATGATACAACCAGATGAGCTAATTCTATTTTATTGTAAGGCTGCATTAACAGAATCTTGCAGGTCTGATAGTACAAATCTCCTGCTGTCTCTTTTACTGCCTGAGAAGTTAGGGAGGTTCCTTTCTGAGTCTTTTTCTCTTCCCATTATGCAGCTGTGGGCTATGCCCTCTCTTATCTGATAATTCCCTAGGCAGCATGTCTCCCCTCTGTCTCCCAAGGTCATTCCCACATACCATTATATTTGCTCAGGGTACACTTTGTAAATAACAGAGCTGGGCAAATCCTTCAAAAGTGGTGCTTCAGAACATGTGGGAATGTAGGAAGCACCTCTTTTCAGATCATTAAATGAGCTGCTTCATTTCCCAGGCTTTGCAGCTACTTTAGAATATGCTCCTAGCTGTCTCTGCAAGTGAGCATGCAGTTTCATTTTTTTTAACCCAATGAAGCCTCCTTTTTATAATCTATTGTGGTGCAGCTTGAACATATTCTCAGAAATGGATTCATTATGAAATCCAGTGTGAAGGGTGTAAACTCTGAAAGGCCAGACACTCCATTTGCACACCTCATTTTCATAATCCTATCTATCTGTTTAGTTGGATTGATGATCATTCTAGGATCTTTGCCCAAATAGCATAGTGTCATAGACTCTACCCTGTTTATATTGTGCCCATATGACTGACACTCTTTCTCAAATTGTTTATAGTATACTGTACTGTTATCCTGGAAGGTGGTATTTGCTTTGCAGCATGATAGATTTCCATTTCCTTTTATTTAAAATTAAAATAATTTTTAAAACAGTCGAAAAATAAAGTGGAACAAAGAGTCTGGAGTTGCTAATGGAAGCACACCCTGGTATTCATGCACATTAGCTGTGGATTCAGGATTCAAGCCTTTATGTACCACCGCCACCAAACACAAAGAAGAGCCTGCAAGTAGACAGCAGATGCAGTGTTTGCTCATTTCAGAACAAAGTTCCAGGTACTTGCTCTATGGGCTGATCTCCACTGCTCTACAGATCTTCTGCTTCTGCTTCTGCTGTTCATAGGCTGCCCCTGCGTCTGCTGCCAAAGTAGAGGAAGAATGAGTAGGAAGGCAGGTTGGAAGATCCAGAGATTCATTGTTTCAAAGACCTTGGAGCCATCCACAAGTTCATTGATGACATGAAAGGGAGCTGTGATGGATGAAATGTATGAATAAATGAATATCTGTATGGGGGGGGGAAATAGGATGGTGTGTGTGGATATTGTAAATGTGGAAAGAAAGAATGAATGGAACAGAATGAATGAATGAACGATACATCAATTTAATTGTGTATTTGGGCAGTAGGGAAGAAAGAATGAATGGTTAGCATTAGGGATGTAGAAAATTTCTGCTGAAAATCTGGTGGTGATAAACATGGATGATCCAGTCCCACCAAAGTTTAATAGAATAAAAGCTAGCATTCATTCTTCCTAATTAAAAAAAAAAACCCACTGGGAAAAGGATGGGGATGCACTGTCTCTGTATGTTTATTAGATGGCTGAAGAAACTTTTTTGTTTCCAACCGCTAAGACTCTTCTATACTCCTTGACATCAGTATTTATTGGAGGCCTATACGGCTTGCAATTCCGTGGGTAATCCAGGAAGTGTTTATGAAGAGCCATGGAACAGAACTCCATGTTGTTGACATGTATAAAAGCAGATCACAGACCTTTTAGAGATCTCATAACTATCATAAAGCAAGTTCAATCACCTAAACCATTCTGGCAGGAAGCTATTAAACTGGACTGTTGCACTGCCCACCAAAGCACACAGTACCACAGATCAGATTTTTATAGGTTGGCATACTCCTAGGACTATCACTAGATGGATGATGAAAGGGAAAGGACGAAATAAAGGGATGAGGGAAAAGAGGTTAAGGGGGAGAGAAAAATATGGGATGGTGGAAAAAGAAAGATGGAAAGGAGGAAAATACGTGTTTGTCCACTCCGATATTTATTCCACCTACTTTGTACTTGGCCCTATACACTGCTAATATGTTGATGCTGCTGACTTTCCCATGAAGAAATATGGCAATTTGCTTTATGCAGTCCTGGTACAGAATGAAATGGGAACACATCCTTTCAGGCTGGCAGAGAAAGAATAGACTTCATTCAATACTCTTACGTTTTAAAAAAAGCATTTTGGAAGACCAAATAAAAGTTGTCATAAAGACAAGGTGATGCTGGCCTGTTTGTAAGAAACCAGAGATCAGTATTAAAAATCATAATGAAATGCACACAGTCCTATTTACTAAGGTCAGAATCCAAGATTGATGATGATGATGATGATGACAATATTTTTAGCATTGTGGAATCTGGCCCTTCTTAACAGAGTTGACCTTTACAGCCAAAATGTTATTATTTTCTAAGTAGGCTGATGAATCATAGCAAATTGTAAGTTCAGTGCAAACTTTCTGCCAAAAGACAGTCCCTTGAGAGTACCTCCCCCTCAGCACTGAAGCCAGCAAAAAGTGGCTGTTTGATCAAGGCTTTTGACAGAAATGTAAACTCGTCCATAAAGGTGAATCATGAAAGGAGAAAATCAGATTGTAAGTGTGAGTCATACTCTCTGCTGGCTGTTGGAGCAACTAGAAAAGAAAAAGAATCCCACTCACAAGAGACGCTGTTTGGCAGGTTGGCCGAGAAAAACATCCCTATCCGGAAAATGTCCACAATGTTTTCCAACTCAAAAGGTGGAGTTATCATTCTTAAGAAAAAAGGAAAATTCAAAATTCAAATCAAGAATCTAAGGAATTATTGGCAAAAGATTTGAAAAGGAAAACATTCTAGTTTCAATTTCGCTGGGAGTTTTGGATTGTATAAGCCTTGTTTTAATATGGAATACAATTCATATTTGATTATATACTTTTGATAAGCACAGTACAATTAAGCTTACTAGCCTGGGACCTGAAACATAAAATATTCTTCCATTGGTATTTTTCATTCACAAGGCTTGTTGTGGTTGTTTTTCTTAGTGTTTGTCTCTTAACCGGGTCCACTTTTTCTGTACTATGCTTATCTAGCTCTTACAACAAATGCAATGAGGGGGGTTGTGTATTAGCCATCTTGTTGCAGAGCCTGACACTGGTTAGGACTGATTAGAACTAAGAGCCTAAGGTTACGTAGCTGGTCTCCATGCCTAAGGGAGAACTAGAACCTGCCTCCCCCTACAGTATTCCCAATCTAGCACCTTAACCACTATACCACTGTACATTCATTCCTAAAGCTTAATCACATGTATTACACAATACATTTTAAACATTGGAAATAGAGTGTTTTGCATGCCATGAGTAGAACTGTCGAGAGTATGTCTGTGTGCGCTGCAGTTAATCCATCTCCATGAGATATTTCACCTCTGCACCATGCCACAGCTCCCATGGATAATATGTATATTGCATAAATATGCAAGGCAAGCCATAAATGCTGTATCAAATACAATAGAATAAAACTTCAGTCAGTGCCCTTTATTGATTGTATCTAATGCATGACATATACAATATTATGAATATTTCAACAGTTTTTGCTGCTAATACTGTAGCATTTAAAGTGGAAAACAACACAACTTCCACCAGAAAGTAAGTATTGGAATAATTGAATGGAAATGTATATGTTAGCAGAAGCAATATATAGTAATAATATATATTAGGAAAGAATAGGAACTGGGAACAAGTCAAAATAAACTATCCTTGGACTGTTCCAGAGCAAAACAGGCTATTTCCAGTGTTTCAGATTTGGGTCTCAGAACTGCTTAGGCAGTGCCTACACAGCTCTAGTAGCTAACTAATATATTCAGCAGCCTTCTTTTTTTGCAGTTTAAAAAGGAGGAACACCATGCCCTGGAATTTGTTCAGTGACCATTCGAAATTATGACAGCCCTGAATGAGGAAACTTATGACCTGTCCTCATAGTTGTGGCCATCACAGTGTTCCCACAATCATGTGATTGTGATTTGGGCGCTTGGCAACCAGATTGCAATTATGATGGTTGCAGCACCCTATGGTCACATGATCACCATTTGCGACCTTCACTTCTGGTTTCTGACAAGCAAAGTCAATGAAGAAGCCAACAGGAGGTCACAGATGGCAATCACGTGACACACCTAATGACTGTGCAGGAATTGCCTAACAACGGCAAGCAGAACTGCCACAATGCCATTGTAAGTCAGCATGGTGATATGACATCGCGCTTTACGACTGCATTGCTTAGCAACCAAGTTGCTGGTCCCAATTACAGTTGTTAAGCAAGGACTTCCTATACTGAGGAATGTTGGCTTCTTGGCTGGGGTAGTGATTTAGCTGAACGAGGTCCTTCCCTTTTTTACTGGGGTCCCATACACTCATTCAGTATTTGTTAGTGCTTGGTGTCTAGGAGAGTCTGATAGATTGAAGGGTTGGCCCACAGGTAGACAGCTCTGGTTCTTTGTAGCAAAAGGCAGAGTAATTTTTCTTTTTCTAACCTACTGCACTTGGACTGTTTGTTACAGCTGTGAAGACACTGTTCTTTTATAGCAAAGGGAGCTGAAAGGTTGCTTGATACCCTGCCCAGCCTATTGCCCTTTAGCAGCCCTGCCAATGCAGATGTGACACTGAGAATTGCTCCCATGACAGTGGGACAGAGCTCTTGATGGTTTCATTGATGGTTTCATTTCAAACTAATTCAGGTGTGTGTGTGTGTGTTTGGCTGAGATCTGATATGGAAAGTGTTCTTTATGATTAATTCAGTCTCTTAGCAGAAATCTTCATAACAAATTATGTTGATGTCAAAATGACAATAGTCATATATGAGATCATTGCATGAAGGTTGCAACTTAGTGGTTGCATCATGACATCCAACATAAATATGTAAGTTACATCATGAAGTGACAACACACTCTTTCTCACTTTCCCCAACTCCCATCACCATTACAGGTGCCAATGTTTCTTAGTCCACCTCTTCTTTTCTTCATTCTTGTTTTGTTTTTCAGCTACAATAAGACACCATAGAATGTTCTGCTTGCTTTCCTTCTTCCCCAGTTTTCCATGTTCCTGTTTTCAAATTTTTGAATTAAGTTATTACACTGGAGAATAACACAATCCATCAGGTGTAGGAATTACAGTACATCTGGGTCAATAAAGGGGAATAAATTTAGCTGTCAGTTAATAGCAAGTTTTGCTTGATCAGGATCATACATTTCAGATGCATGTGATATTCCTTTCCAATTCGTTCTGAAATTCTCAGGAGGCCTCAGTCCAAACATGCCAAATTCTTTAGGTCAACTGTTCGACTTTTTTGTTGGTACAGATGTTACTTAAATTCTCCAATGAATATTCTCTTTCCAACTTCGGTCCTAAGAATGATCCTGTCCCCATCCCATATGTCACATGAAGAAGAAGAGTTGTGGGGAAATACAATTTACTGTAGAAGTATCGTAGTAAGATCCATTTTGTCTCAGCCAAAACTCCAGATAACCTCAAATCTTCCCTGAAAGTAAACTGGGATGGAGGCTGACTGCTCACTTTGGTGTCCACCACTGCCTGAGACTGAACATCACATCCACAGAAGAAAAAGAGCAGAAAGGGAGGGGAAAATATCCCTTAAAAGACAGATACTAATTAGCTGGTAGGTTTATGTCACATTTTTAAAAGGTAAGGCTGATTGTTAGTGAGTAGTATGGTTTAATTGTGCATCTCTACTTCTTTGTTGTAAACAATGACTTGTTCCAGATGGTGGTGATGATATAAACATGGAGCAAACTGACTGCCACACATTTATCACTGGGGTTCAATCTTGTTTTCCTCCTGCTGCAGCCTTGGGTATTTTGACTAAATGCAAACATAGCTGCAGTAACAACAATTTTGATAGATTGTGTTATATAAGATGGGCCCTGCAGGTATTGGAGGAGATACACAGCTTTCTCTGCCTCCTAGCAACTCTTATCCCAACTTAGTGGCTAGACAGGACGATTTATTACAAAGCTCCAAATTCAGCAGCAGATGTGGCTTGGTGGCTTGCAACTGTGCAGGACTTTTTAAAGGAAGAGGCAATTGTTCTGTATCCTGTACATGGAGGTGACTCCATCAGTATTTGAAATGGCCAAATGGATCAATACTTTTCATTAAAGAAAGTCAGGAAAGATAATCAGTTAAAATATAACGCTAAGACTTATTTCAATATTTCAGTGTTCTGCACATGCCCGGCCATTGGGTTCTGATTAACTTCATTGGAGAAAAACAAGAGAGATGTTCCCAGATGAACTGCTTGAGTGTGGCAGAGGCCAAGAGATTACCTTTCGCACAGGTTTCTAATTCAGCTATGGGGATTAGAGGGCTACATGCATTAGGCCTCTAGGACTAGAAGCACAGAATATTTTTAGAGGTACAGAAAAACAGTGTTGCTACTTGCAATGTGGGTCTCAGCCAATCAGCAATATTATTCAGAGGCTTCTATAGCATTCCATAAATCTGAAAAGAAGTTTGATCAAAAATGGCAATGATATAAAAGAAATTCATTGTATGACTTTTACCTATCTTAAACCAGTTTTGTTGCTTTCTAGATATGTTGAGCTATAGCATCCAGAATATCCAACCAGCAGGGTGGCACCCTTTACCTAGTGCCATGCAGATATATTGGATTACAACAGCCATGTTGGATAAGAATTCTGGGAATTGTAGTCTTAACACATCTGGAAGGGAAACCTGTATTTCCTCTTCCCTATCAAAACCATTTAGATGTAATTTGTCCTGGCATTTTATTGCTGCAACTATTCCTACAAGCACTTAAGTGTTATGCAGGATCTTTACTTCCCCTAGTAGAAATTCCATATCAGAAATGATAATGCCTGCTGGGAAGTCCATTATAATTATAAGCATCCCAAGGGAAACTGCATTAAAAAGCATTACCCACATCTACGAGATGGCAGAATTTCAAATGCAGCACAGCAGAAAAGAAAAATGCACATACATATACATTTTGATGGCCCCAAACCTGCTGACCTTTTGGAAGGCCTTAAAACCTGGCTCTTCCCTCAGGCTTTAGGGCCAGGACATTAGTGGAATCTGGTTTATGTTTTTGTCCAGTGTCGACTGAGGAGCTGATTATTTTTAGCTTTTATTGTTCTTTCTATTGTTTTTATATGTATGCTTTTGTTTTTATGTCTTGTTAACTGCCCAGAGTTATTTGAGTAAGTTGAGCAGCCATATAAGTTTGCAGAATAAATAAATAAAATGAGGAGCCTGGCTTTCTAGAGAAGTCTCTAATGCTGAGAAAGGTGGAAGGAAAGAGATGATAAAGGATGACCAGCAGCAAGGTGGATGGACTCAGTTACGGTGGCAATGGGGGGACTCTTGGGAGATCTGAAAGACCATGTTAGGGGCAGATTGTCATGGAGAAAATCTAGCTATGTGGTCACTAAGATTGACACCAACTTGCTGGCACCTAATCAATCAATCAGAAAGTAGATCAGGAGGATGTAGTGAGAGATTCCATGCTATACTACTACTACTACTACTACTACTACTAATAATAATAATAAATAATAATAATCATAATAATCCATAGGCATCTCAAGGGGCAAATGATGAAATATCACAGTGCAAATCATGACTTAAAGGATGCAAGTACAAAAGGCCAGGATGTGTATCACTGTCGTTACAATACCCATTTTGTCATTTTCGTTGTTAGCATTCTAGATGCCTATGAGTAATATCAAAATATATCTGTTAGAAGAATTGTTGATCTATACCTCAGTTATAGATTTGAACACATAGATCATTCTAAACACAGGTCTCATGAAGAAGAGTAGATAATGAGGTCTGCTGTCTGGGTCACCGTTTCACACTTGGCTCTAAGAGGTTGACTACAAGGGTCACACAAATTAAATCACAAAAGCCTGTGGTTTGTCCTTATTTATACTTTTCTACAATGCAGTGACTATCCCCATCAGCATCACCTTAGATACAATGCCATTGTGCAGCATTCCCCAAGCTAGAACAATGGAGTTTAACTCCCATCATCCTTAGTAAAAGTACCATCACAGGCATCCTGACTGGAAATGATGTGGCTGTAATCCAACACATCTGGAGGACACCAGTTTGGGTGGGAAAAGCTACTTTAGTTGAATGTACATACATCATACGATGCTTATAGTCTTTTAGAGCAAAACTGGGTTTCTGGCAACTTGGGAAAAAGCTTCTGATTAGGCTAGCAAAGTTGTGGGCTAAGTTTTTTAGATTTGTTATGGCTTCAGAAGTGTCATAACAGCGGCATGAGAAGATTAGGTGACTTCTGAGGTGGGTTCCAACTCATTCTATGATTTTAGGGATCCTACTTCTGGTCCTTTTAACATCAATAACCCTCACTGTTGAGAGGAAGACTCTGAGAGTGCTGAAGGGTTAAGCACTGTTGATCCTTGTCACATGACTCTGGGAATGTGAGCTGACTAAGAACCTCAGGAGCCAACAGCCGCTGCTGGAGAGGCACATCTTGCCTGCACATGTGGTCCAGACCACAAACACTTCAAAGTGCTTCTCTCAGACTGACAGAACATTCTGACGCCGACTGTAAAGGCCCTTGACTCTCCAAGGGGAAAAATATCAAACACTCCAGCAGCCCCCCAAATGTAGCCTGATTTTGCTAGGAAAAAAAACTTTAATGAACCTGCAGTAGGAAGAAGGGAAGAGGTGAGGTGCAGGTCCTAAGTGGTCCTTTTGTGTTAACCAGACTGGCAAAGGCCTCTGGCTAGCATTTCAGTGCCACTGGAGTTCCTCAAAACCTTAAGAATAGTTGGGAAGTGGGGTTCCAACTATTGCAATGTTAGGGTTAAGGTTCAAGTAGCAGACACCCTTGAGCAAAAGCATCTCTAGCAATCTGCCTCCTTTGATGACTTTTTCTTTCATCTGTTTGTGCATTTCATATATATGTGTATTTTTCCTTCAGGATGTATCTTCTTGCTTTTTAAAATATTACTGAACTTAGTAACCAAATAGCCAGGAATTTAGATGTGGAATTGAAAAAGGACAAGGGAGAGAACCTTAGAATATTCCTGTGAAATTATTTGACCTGTACTAGCCTTTTAGAAGATTTGATTAGAGCAGTGTTTCCTAAACATTCTTCTCTCAGGACCCCTTCCCACTTGTAAAAGTTATGGAGGACCCCACAAGAGCTTTTGTTTCTTTGGGTTACATTTATCAATATTTACCGTATTAAAAATTAAAATCGATGCATTCACTACTGCCATCACTGCCATTTTCATTATTTTTCAACAAGGTTGGCAAATAATTTTAATTTCACAGACTCCTGAAAGGGTCTTGGGAGTCCCCCAGGAGTCCTAGGATCACACTTTAAATACACTGGATTAGAGGAATGCCAAATTTGGTAATGAAGGAAAAGTAGCCAGAAAATGGGTAAGAGGAGGGCCATTGTGATGACTCTTTTAAAATTTAATTGTTAAGAGGGTCTGCATCTTTGAAACGAAGCATTAGCTTCCCTGTGAAAGGTGGGAAGTAAATCGGTAATTATGGAGAACATGAGCTATGGAAAAGAATCAGCAGTGTCAGATCTTCATACTGTTTGCATTGATAAACTGGGTGAAAATGTGTTGGCATCAATGTATCATAAACTTATTTTTAAATGGTTCCTATTCATACTTTCCTTAGTACATTTTCTCTGATTGGGTTGCAGCTCTCTTGCTATTCTCTTTTGCAAGGTCTATGATACCAGGAAATGCTATAAAAAGTAGTGGCCCTTCTCAAGCCTATGCAAACCTGCCCCAATTCAACCTGAATTCAAGACTTGAAGAGTGCCAGATTAAATTCAAGTTTGTGACTCAAGGGCTACTTGAATGGAATTGAGCCACTTCAAGATCTGATTTGAAAAAAGATTTGCCCGTAAGTTACGAGGAGAATTTTGCTTAACTTTAAAGATAACCAGAAACCAATAGCTGAAGAGTGCTTTGAAGTTGTTTTGTTGAGACTGTGAATTCAAGGTGTTCTCCTTTAGGACAAGACAGATGTTGTAAGCAAACAAGTACTTTTATCAGGTTGATTACATCATCTTCCTGTGTATCTTATTGGGACAAATAATGGTTCTCAAATGGAAATTGGTTGATTTGGGAAAAGAATAACCTCACCCTTGATTATGTAGAATCATCACACATTTGCTCCCTTCTCTAGGAATTGCATAAAGAGAGCTTGTTTCTATTCCTGAAGAATTTCTTTTCGATTATTTCCTTCCTGCTAGTACATAGTTCATGGACATTATCTGCTTTCAAAATGCTTCTGGCAAACTGTTTCTATGGAAGGCTCTCTGAGTGGTTTTTAGTTTGTTTTATATGTGCTTCTAATTGGGCTTCAGCTATGTCTGCTAATATTTGCTGATTTAGGGTTTCTGCAGCTATAATGAAAATCTTCAAAACATCTGAAGCTGCTTCATATTTCAGCAAATTTGAATGAAAATAGCAGGGATGGTGGATGGCCTGAAAGTATTAGCCTGGTACCTGTTCATTCACTGCCAAGACAACGGAAGATGCAGAATTCAAAAATAAAGGTAGCCTTGAGTCCATGTTTAAAATGCTGAAAGCTGAGTTAAGTTCCCACCTATGTTGGCAGGACTAACACTGAAATGTAACATTCCATTAGCACAAGTGAGAGCAGAGTTAGGGCTTTATGGCTAAGAGCTGAAAAGATGTACGGAGGCCACAATAATGACTCTAAAAGAACTCTGATAGGCAGAGAGTTGACTGAGGTGATACATTTCATTGGCTGGCTACTTATGCCCATGTAGAAGGCCCATCATCCTACTCAACACCCTGTCCAGTGTTCTGCAAATACAGAATTACTTACAACTCTGTATGTTGTTGATAAGAATCCCTGAAATAGCAGAAAAGCTGATGAATCTCCAAAGTGCTCGGAAAGGCTCCAAAATTCTTCAGAGCCACCTGATTTGAGTTAGTGTTTTGAAAGATTGCCACTTTAATTTGCAAATCTGTTTCAGTGGGTTTACTCCACCAAAACTTTGTTGAATCAACCTTCTCATTTAAAGCTTTGCATAATCTTAATGCTTTTAGCCATTTGCACTTGAGAAGAACCATGATGCATGAGTGGAAAGGCCAATATATCTGTGAGGATGACTTTTAAAAAATATGTAGTATGCCTAAGGTTTAGCATGTCTGAAGCGAAATTCATTCTGAAAAGAATTCAGGTAGAATTAGACCAATTGAGTAGACACAGGATGACTTCTCAGATTTTTTTCTCATGTAGATTATTTCCCCACCACATTTGGAATATTTTCCTAGTTTTCTTTCATCCAAGATCTATTTTCTTTTTCACAGAATCATGTATTTGATACAGGCAAAAGGCTTAGTGATTCATAGCCAACAACTTGAAAATTAAATCAGTGTGTGCTTACTAGGAAAACTGTGTGTGCCCAAACTACCGCAGTGCATATCCCTGGGAATGTCTTTATTCAAACTGATCTCTCCAAGATGGCAGATCTTGCCATCTTGGTTATGGATGCCATGGCCTTGCAAATCAAGCTGAGAGATACACTGCATATTGTTATTGCTAGAACACTTTGAGGAGGGGATGGAAAAGAATTGTTAGCACCTTCTTTCTTACCAAGAGACGCTATGTCTGTTCCAAGGAGCACATAAGGAGAAATTTGGCTGGTTCTTTGTTCTGCCAATCCAAATCTGAAACATAAACCAGGAGATGCAAATTTCCCCCCTAACTTTGAGGTTTTTTTTTCCAGTCTCTACTATTTGTACCACAATGGAAGTGATTAAAAAAAAAAGACAGAATTTGGATACGCATATCAATGCTTCCATTCATTCTGTACTCTTTTCTAAATATAAACCAAAAGAACAACAGTAAAGTATTTCCTTCTCTTATGCCTAACAGCTGAATGCTGAGCATTTTAACTCTAGTTAGGAGACCTTGCTAAGAATCACCATGAAGAAGAAACTGAACAAAACAAAGAAAGCAAAACAAAAAAAAGCAGAGAGGATGGAAGGGGTTGTGTGGGGAACAAAACAAAACAGCAGCAGCAAACTCTGCTTAGGGGACAGCCTTTTTCTCTTTTTTTTTTTTCCTGAAAAAGACTCTATGCTTTTAACAGCTTTATGGCAGGCTGAAACTGTTCAAGCACAGCACTTCCTATCTTGGTATCTCCATACTAAGAAAAAAAAATGTCTGTTGAATTTCTATCTGACATGCAGCTTTAAAGGACCAGAATCATTTCAAATAAAAGTACAGCAAGCAATCCTCTTCTTTAAGGTTTCCAGGCACTCGCAGACAATTGACTGATCCTGGATCCAGGCTTGTGGTGGCTTCTCTGCCTCATACGGATGTGAATGTGCCTAAGCTGGTGACTCAGATGGCCTCAGGAATGTGTGTGCGTCTGAGCTGCTTCCCTTTGACCATCTGGGGAACATCTCCCACCCCCAGTAACTATAGCTGTGCTTTCTCAGAGCAAATAATTTTCACTCTGTGATGAAGAGGGAAGGGAGGAAGGCACGTGAATATCACACGTTTGAGATGAAAGAGGCCCTTTAGGGTGACTCCCTTCCTGAAAAGCTTTGATTACATAGGTAGTACTTGCCAATTTCAACATACAGTTACTTGGTGGAGCAACTCTGATGTGAAGATGATGTATCTGGGCTCTAAGAAAACCTGCTCTGAAGTGCAGGACCACACCCTTAAACCAAAACTTCACTCCAGTCAATTTTCCCCTTTCCCCCCCTTATATATTCCTGCTTAATTCCATGGTTCAGCAAAGGAGGAAGAGGCATGGAGAGAGAGGGCAGAGAACAAAAGCAGCAATCTTTTCTATAAAACCTACTTACCGTGCCAGTAAGGCCATTTATTCCTATACTTGTTGCCCACAAAGAAAAGAACAAGGATAGAGATAATGGGCTTCTTTTCTCCTCCCACCACAATTTCTTTCCTTTTGCCTTCGCCTGGTGCTTTAGTAAGGCTGGAACTTTGTTTGGAAAATGTATGATGATTGTGCTCCATCTCTGTTAATTCCAGTTTAGGTTTTGCTAGAAGAAATAATTGCCTTTGTGCCAAGCACTGCAGATAAGCTATTGCAAAGATATATGGCACCTCTGAGCTGCTCAGCTTCTGGTGACTATTGGACACATCCATGTAATCTTCTTGGCAAAAATACAGAAGTGGTTTGCCTTTTTCCAGGATGTTTTCCCCTCTTCTAGCCTACAATAATTTCATCCCAACTAACGGATATCGTTGGATTGTCCCATGATCTGTCTGCAGTTTGAGAAAGTATCTTTACCTGGATTAGGATTGTTCTTCACTCAACAGGCTGCTGGTGTTAAAATTGTGGACCATTCTGGCATTCTTTCTAGGAAAGACCCTGGCTGGCTGGTTGGCTCTGCCCCGCCTGGTGCATATCTGCCAATCTCTATCCATTGTGTGCTTTACTAATGGAGTAAAGCAGGGGGCCTGCTGTGTTAGGCTACCTTTGTTTTGTGTAATCTGCACAGCCTGAAGTCTAAATCATGCAGGGAGTTCATGTATGTAGACAGTTTCTTGTTTCAGGCTTTTTACCTCGTGCCTTATGGGTAATGGGGTACAGCTGGTAATATGGCCTTGCTATCCTCTTCATGTAGGGTTGGATGCCCAAATAGGAATGTATATCTGCTTTGATAAATAAAATTCTCATATGGTACCTGTTAGCCACTCTGAAGGGATAAACTATTCAGATTGCAGGAACTAGAAATGCTTGAAACAGTTGCAATCATCTCTAAAACTAGAGTAATCCTGAACAAGCTTAACGTGTGAAAATACAGAAGATGGTCTTAACTCCTGTGTATTTAATTTGTAGGACATATTTCTAGCAGAAACAACCTGCAGATGTAGCATAAAACAGGGGAACAATAAATAGTACAGTGAAAATATTTATTGAAGGATTATATTTTAACTATCCTGGTATTTATTATCATTCCAGTGCTAATGTGATAATTCTCTTCAATACATTAATAGAGCATTGCTAAAATTATTTGGCATCTTTCAGTCAAAATTGTATTGCTATATAGTTTTGGTCTCCAAATGAAATGGGTTCCAATCTGTTATCACAACAGAAGCAGTTTCCTGAGACATGTCTAGAAATGTTTTAGAAGGCAATATATTAAATATTAAATCCATTTCATATTTGTACACAAAGTATATAGAATTTAATTTCTTATTTTGAAGGTGTGTTGGTTCAGGCTACCACTCTGTCTCCAATACTATCTATATGGAATTTATATAAAATCACTTTAAAAACAATTCAGTTTCCTAGGTCAACAAAGCACAAAACCATGTATGATTCTCCCTCTTTTGCCACAGTTGTAAAATCTTTACATTGGGATTGATTTAATTTTTCCCTCTTTAAAAATGACAATCAGGAACTGAACAAGAAGTGTGAGCTGTTCTTGATTAAAAATTCATTTGCCTTGTCTTTGCTGATGATTGATAATGCAAAGGAGGGATCAAACAAGACAGAGTGCGATACGCTTTGCGGAAGGAAAGAAAACATATTACATATATCACTTGTTTCTTAGAGCAATATTAATGCTGGAAGAGATTGAGGTTTTGAGAAATAAGAATCTGAAGCTTAAGTATGCCAGATTTGGGAGGTTTTTGGTATCTCCGTTATTAGTTCCAAATGGCCAAAGAATGTAGGCAGCTATTGGTTTTACTCAGCATTTGATGATGTGTTGAAGGAACTTGAACGTCTTTTTAATAATATTGTGCTGTCTCTTGTTGCAAACATTAAGTGTTATCTTACCATTGGAAAAATGTTGACTATTTGGAACAAACAATGTATACTTATTAGAAGTGTGAATGATTTAGTGAAATGGAATGGTAAGCTTTTTCCGGTACTATTCTTCCTTTTGAAGCTACAGGCTGCAGGTGTAAGTGCTTGACAGATAGCAATGCTGCCCCATAATTACAAATTCCTTACACTTGGAAAAATATAATGACAGATTTCATTATGTACCGAATAGGTTTTGTCCATGAGAACAAAAGAGGAAGAGAATATTTCCAGACATAGAACTGGTAGCCTGCAGTGACACCATTCAGAAAACCCTTTTTCCATATGATTCTATTGACAATAACAGCTCTCCTGTCAGTATTTGCCTGTAGAAGGCCTCTAGATACAGGTGAGTTTTGCTGAAGGCAAATTGCTGTTTTGAATGGAATATGAGATATCTAATTAAGATTTTTTTACTTATCAGTGATTTCAAAATCTAGAATTCTGATTATATGGACCTGAATCAAAAAGTATGCAATTCAAAAAATGCTAGATTGTTCATGCCATAGTTCTTTCTGACAAATATTTTTATTTAGGAAATGGTTGTTTGTAGTGATTTGAGTGGGTAGCTCCTCCTTGCAGCATACCAGGTTGTGTGGGTGTTTGTGCAGCTCTAAAGTTTCCTGATTCCAGGCCCTTCCCTGTCAGTGTTTTGCCTGTTTTTGTGGTAGAGGTAACTCTTTGGCTTTCCTCATACAGAATACTAGGAGGAGTTGATATCGACAGTTCTTCTTTAGGATAAAGAGCATCATGAGGACAAGGCCCAGTATCTGTGGAAGATGATCCTATAATCTTCCAGTTTCTAAAGGATAAACAGAGACAATGAACCAAACATTAGAACTGTACTTGAGGTGCCATGCCTTTTATCAGCAGGACATAGAAACCCTGAAGGGAAAAATAGTTCAGGAAGGTTGGGAAATTCTGAAAAATGAGATAATTAAGGCCCAAATACAAACAGTACCAAAGAGAAAGAAAAGTGTGAAATGCTTGAAGAAACTGGAGGGGTTGCATATAGAGTTCTCTAACACTGAGAAACAAAAAGGACAAATTTAAAAATGGTTAGAAGAGCATATAACAAAGCAGAATATCAAGGAATAGCCTGAATCTGTCAGATGGGATCAGGAAGGCTAATGATTAGAATGAGCTGAATGCTAAAGATAATGGGGAAAAAAAGAAGAAAAAAAAAGAAACACACCTTATCTGGGGATATGGGCAGCAAGAGGAAAGTCAAGGAAGTGGTCAGTCACTGGTTGAAGAAGATAGTGAGATAGTGGCAGGCAACAGGGAGAAGGCTGAACTGCTTCATTTCTCTTTTGCCTTTGTCTTTTCACAAAAGGGAAGAGTGGCACAATCTATCAGAAGCCACACTGGGATGTGGTGGTGAGGGGTTAGGGTAGAAGAGAAATGCAGATCAAAATAGGTAAGGAATGGGTGAGAGAATATCTAGCTGCTTTGAATTAATTCAAGTTTCCAGGACCAGATGGATTGTATCTCAGGGTACTTAAAGGAAATGACTGTATCATTTGAGAACTGAGGAGTTCCAATCTTTAAGAAAGGGAAAAAAGTGAACTCAGGAAACTACAGACCAATCAACACCAGTACCTGGGAAAATCCTAGAAAAGATAATCAAGCAGTGGTTCTGCAAGAGCAGGATGATTCAAAAAAGAACAAGGTGATTATGGAAGCCAACATGTGTTTATTGAAAATAGGTTTTGCCAGACATATCTTATACTTTTTTTGCCAGAGTGACTAGACCAAGGGAATACTATGGATATAGTGTAGTTCAACTTCAAGAAGACATTTGATAAAGTTGACCATAGCTTCCTTCTTGATAAAGTGAAACTTTGTGAGATGAATGGTCCCACTACCAGATGGATTTGCAGTTGGTTGAACAACCATACTCAATGCACATTCCTTAATGGATCTATGTCTACATGTTGGGAGGTATGTGGTGGCATTTGCCAGATTTCTGTCATGGGCCCAGTGCTCTTCAGCATTTTCATAAATGACAGTGGAACAATAGGAAGAATTATGGAAAAAAATCAATAAAATTTACACCAAGCTACAATCTGAGGGAAATGTGGTACAAAATGTTCTGCAGATGGTATATAATTTTGCAATGATTGCCATGATGGACAATCATATAACAATAAATATTGGAAATGCCACAACAAAGAAGAAACATTTTACTATATGTGGTGGTTATGCAAAACAAAAAAACAAAAAAATCTCAAAAGTACTGGAAAGAAATACACTAAAGCATCCAGAAAATTCTGAAAATAAATTTGAATTAAAACCACAAATATTTTTATTAGGCATGTTCCCAGAGAATATAAATGAAAAGCATCACAATTTATTTGCTGACAGTAGCAAAAACCAATCTGTCACAACTTTGGAAAAGAGAAACCTGCTGACAGTACAAGATTAGGAGACTAAAATTGGAGAATATGCAACAGTGGAAAAATCTGACTATATACACAGCAGAAGTCTAGCAGGAATGGTTCCCTTAAATACAACATACAGTAACAATTCAGGCTGAAAAATAATAGATAAGCCTTGAACCCCCAGTAATCAGGAGAACATTTGGGGGTAGATTTTCTCACCAGTAGGTGACTCTAGGTGGGAGGTGACAGCGGAGACCCCACTAGCTGCTACTCTAAAACCACACATTAAAGACACTGCCTGGTGTCATGGCTGAGATGCTGTGGGGGAAGGACAATTTATATTGAGATATTTTGCTTCTGACTCAAAAATGGGAGGAAAGCACATTAACATTGCTGTGAGGAAGAGTCCTATTTCAGTTTGTGATAGAATTGCAGCCTAAGTTTCAGGTGATTCTTCTTGACTAATATTATCCATTTAAGAAAATTCATAACTTCAAAATATGGTTCTTGTCTTATCCATTTATCACTTAATGGATCAGAGCCTGTGGGCGCAAATTAAACGTATACTTACTGTGCACATCTGTTTCCATTCTTTCTTTCTGCTTTCCATTCTTCTTTGTGGGCTGCTCATTCAAACTGAATAAAATGTTCTAGATCAGACACTTAGCCATTTGCCATGCCTTTATAATGCACTTTTAAATTAATTTGAAATACTTCTGATTTTCCTGTACTTTTTTCCACACCTGATCCCAAAGTATGTCTGTATTTTGTGAACCTACAGCTGGTAGAGAACATCAACCAATCAATATTCACTCTGGCTTCCTTGAACCAACAGCTGTATAAGTTGAACCCCTTTGCAGGTCTCATTTCCTGTACTTTGGATTATGAATTTTTTTTTTTGGGTGGGCGGAGGGTATAAAGATAATATGTAAAAAATATGAAAGACTGTCCCTAGACGCATATGCTCCCTGGTCATGTTTCTGTTGCAGTAACCCTTCCTGCAGAATCCTTTCCAAGTACTTGAACATTTGGTGATATCATGCTAGGTGTGCATTACAGTAGCCCTTCTGGAACCAGGGTTGGTGTCTGCAGCTTGATCTCAGGGTAATGCATCTCTCAAGTATTTGAGAAGAAATATGTATACATGTTCATGCTTTATGAAACAATAGAGCAATGTATCTTAAAATACTGTAAACTTTGGGCATAATCGAGATCCATGCCTTCCTTTTCCTTTCTGCAGGTGACCTCTGTTCTGAAGACATGCAGGGGCACTGTGCAGATCCATAGAGTTTCACTGAAGTCACCTATTTCAGAGGCAAACGCAAGGATCAGAGAAAAAAAAAAAGGATTTATGTTGGAACTTCATATCCTAGTCATAAACAATCAAAGTATAGCCACTGCGTTTTATAAAATATTTAGTGGCCCATTAGGTAGGTTGTATGCATTTGTATTCAGATACTTAAGATATTTTGATACATTTGATTTAAAGAGTTTGAGGGTTTGGTTTATAAAGTAAATGGAAATTGTACATCAGCCAGGAAATACATTTGCTTTGCAAACATCTTTTTCACATTTTCCTTCCCACATTAATAGCAATCAATTCATTAATTTCATGAGAAATTGAACAGTGATTTTAAGCTCATGCATGAAAATGCCATTCTGGGTCAGGCCATCTGGTAGATTCACAGCCCATTTAAACTGCCACTCATTGATGAAAGATTGACTTCAGTATTACAGGGTTTATGTCAGATTGCTAGTGATGGCTGTCATTACAGTTTTGCCTTAATTTTCAAGGCTAAGGTTGCTGAAAATGGAATGCTAATAGCTCAGAATGGATACCTGATGTTCTCTTAATGATCTCTCTTGGATGATAACCTACCTCCCTCCTCCTCTGAGGATGATGCAACCCAGGTTTCTCTGCAAAAAGAACAAGAAAGTACTGTAAGTATCGCAATAGTGAAATACAGTAGAAACACACATACAGGGTAAGTGTAAGAATGTTACATTGAAATCTAGAAACAGCAACAACAACAACAAGTCATTATGAGTTGCCGGGCTGCTTTTCTCCAAAGATTTTATTTAGGGGAGTGGATCTGATGTGTCAATGGCCATAAACTGTTTACCTTCACCTATGTTCAACTTATATATATTTAAATAGATCCAAATTTTATAAAACATCGTAAGTCTCCAATGATGTCTTCTTCCAAAAGTTAATTGCTGTTCTCTGGATCACATCACTGCATGCTTTTCCAACCTAGGGTAGAATTCTTACCAGGAACAATACATATATATTATAGAAGGAAGGCAACTGTGAGCCACTTAACTTGAAGAGAGCCTTTCTGGGGGTCTGTCCCAGTCCTGCATAAGGCATTACATGGAGCCTGTCTGTAATGGAGAATGAAGCAAGCAAGATAATTCCACTGGGGCAAAAGAGAAGAATGAGAGGAAGAGATTGACGAGTATTCCACAATTTTCAAGGTCTTGGCAGTTCCACATATGGAATCCAGATGTCTACTCTTCCTTTCTAGCATCTTCTCTTGCAAATAAAGACTGGAGTTATGGGAGAATGATGACCTTGAAAATGGAAAATGCCAGTATGGAACCTGAAGAACATGAATTCACTGTCAGTCTAATGTTTATAGACAGTACAGACATCATCATTGTCATAGCTCTAGTCTAATACATGAGTGCTGTAAAATAGGTCACTATGAGTCTCCTTATACTATAGATAGAAAAGTGGGGGTTGTGGTTGGGGGTAAGAAATGTTTCCCTGAAGGTGAAACTACATGTGACGTAAGAGATCTACAACCAGAATCTCCTATGCTTCAAAACCAACTTTAGCGAAGCCACATGTAGCTGTTAATCTATCTGAGGAAGTAGCAGTGGGGAAATAGAGGCTAATTCTTTCCTTATATCTCTAATCTCTCTCTGTCTCATACACACACACATACACAGACCAACTAGTGTAGGATATTTGTCAATACATCAGGTTCAAAAATAAAAACGTGGTTTATTCAATGTGCTGTATGTAGCATGGCATACAATAACCTACTAATGTATGATGTTCCTCCTCCCTCTGTCTCTCAATTTGCTTCTCAAGCTTTAAAGGCAGGGGCATCCACAGAGAGGATCAAAAACATGAAGAAGATCCCATAAAAATGGGGTGGGGCTTTGATGGCACAGTTGTGACTGCCCTTGTGTGTGTGTGTGTGTGTGTGTGTGTATGTGTTTTACTCCCCTTTTATGGTCCCACTTGAAGGGGCATATCCAATGGAACAAGACATTTGTAAATAGGGCTAAAGCAGTGTTTGGCACTGTGAGAGAAATCTTCCTGAGTCCAAACAAACATTTTTTTAAAAAACAACTATTTATTTAACCATCTACCTATCTATCTGTCTAACAGAATATGTATGTGTGTGTGCATAAATATAAATATAAAATATAAATATATATACACACACACGGGGGGGTCTATATCTATCTACCTATCTACCTATCAGATAGCTAACTATCTACCTGTTTCCAGAGGCTGCTGGTAATGGCAAATGGCAAATTACACTGCAGTTAAAAAAAAAAAGTTGAACAATTACTGCTATGCTAGTGGATTTTGTGCATTAGACCAAGAGTTCGTTAGCACTCGGAAGGATTTTAAACTCTTTTAACTTTCTACATTTGCCCTCTACTTTTTTTTTTAATGCCTTCCAGTTTTAATGCCTTCTTGGACAAGTCCCTGCAGTTTTCTTGGCTAGATTTTGGAAATGGTTTGCCGTTGCCTCCTTCCTAGAGCTGAGGATAGGGACTAGCCCAAGGGGGCTTCATGCCTAAGGTGAGACTAGAACTCACGGTCTCCCAGTTTCTAGACCTGCTGCCTTAACCACTACACCGAACTGACTCTCTCCCTCTGATTAGCAATTCTTATATGCCCCTTTACTTCATGGATCCCTGTCACAGGATATTTCAAAGTCACAAGCATTTTTGCACAAAATGCGTACATACGGGTTTCCTGTTTCAAATGGCTTTATAAACCCTCTGCTGTGCAGGGGATATGCAGAATTAGATGCAGGGCTTTTTTTCCCCCCAATATTTTTTCTTGAGGTACTGTTTAGATATAGTGTAACAATAAAAAATTCAAAATAAACATCTCTTCTTTGAAAAAATATCTTTAAATAGTATGTTTAAGCCACTGAAGCCATTTTTGAAAACTACTGCTCTGGGGAAAAAAACAGCAGCACTTTTCAGAAATAAAGTATATTCTGGAGAGGCACTGGGGCCTCCTCCATGCTGGGCAGTCAAGGGGAAGTAGGCCTGCCGCAAGACAGACAGAAGCTCTGCCCTGGACGCACCTACCAGGAATAGTGCCTTGAAAAGAAAGGGGCAGGCTTAGACCCATTGGAACTATTGGCAGACATGACTGAGCAAAGATAAACTTCAAACAAGGACTTATCTTCTTTCCCCACATTCGTACTGGTGAATAGCAACTTGGCCACTGAATACTTGTCCCAAGAGATCTCTGACAGAGGATAGACTGTTTTACTAAGTCTGATGTAAATGGCAGGCTGATCCCAAAGCTGCATGATGGCGCATGGGACACCATACTTATCAGTGAGAAGAAATTAAATTTGTTTTTAGGAGCTTGGATGGCCATTGGGAGAAAATGGAACTGGAAAAAATTGGTTGCTCTTTTAAAAGGACTTCAGTTGTATTATTATTACTATTATATTTTTATCCCGCCTTTTTTACATACAACTCAAGGGAACAAACATACCTAATATTCCTGCCTCCTCTTTTCCCCAAACAACAACGTGGGTTTGGCCAAGTGAGAGAGTGATTGGCCCAAAGTCACCCGGCCAGCTTTCATGCCAAAGGGAGGCCTAGAGCTCACAGTCTCCTGCTTTCTAGGCCAGCACCTTCGCCACGACACCAGACTGGCTGGTATGTATTATTAGCTAATTGGAGGCATTCATTATTTACATAGATGGTAACTGCAAGTGCCTGGAAGATTAACTAGTGTTCTTGACGAGATTATAGGCTGCAGCCTTTAAAAGACAGAATGGCCAGTCTAAGCCCAATTGGGACAGGATGCAATTCAGCATTTCCATCCAATCTGGGATGAAAATTAATGCCCCCAGTACTGGAATTTTCCCCACAGGATGAAAATATTTTCCCACCAGCCATGGCTCTGGCCTTTAACACTGCTCCACATCCTTATATCCATGATTCACTTTGTAAACAGATGACTCATGACTGCTAGAACCACAGGCCTCTGCTGCCAGCTTTGCAGAACAATAGCCAGTGAGTGGGTCTGAAAGTGAAATATTTGGGAGACAGTACATGAAAACTACTGGGTTGCCAAACAAATGCAGGAAGTGTTGTAGCTTCTACCACCCTGTTCTGCTGGCTTTGTCCACCATTTTCTTTCCTCTTTTCATGTTTACTTCTGTATACCTCCCAAAGGTACAACCTGATATTTTTTTCAGAAATTTTATTTTTAATTATTCATGTTATAACCATTGTTAACTCTGTATGATACCTAGAATTTAATTGTTCATAAGGGATTTCCATCTTCCTTCCAATTGGATCATATCTGCCCTCTCATAAGTAGATATTGTTTATTTGTGGCAAAGCCCAAAGCTTTATCATCTGTTTTATTACTAGAGTTGTATTTATTCCTAACATTTAGTTTCAATTTTCTAACCTTGTAACAAGAATAGTACATGCTATTCTTACCCTGGAGCCTCAGCTTCTGGCCATGTTATCTAGGAGAGATGTTGCCCAGCTTTGGTGTGCCAACTGCAGCCTTACTTCAACCAGTATGCCCAGGTAACAATAATTCATGCCCTGAACACCACATGGTTGGACTCCTGCAATGTGCTCTACATGAGATAGCCTTCGGAAATGATCTGAAAGCTCTAGGATATCCAGAATGCAGTGGCTGGTTGGACAATCCCACCGCTGTTGGATAACACTGATATTAAGATCACTGCCCTGGTATTTCATTAGCTTCTGGGCCCAAGTGAAAGTGTTACCTATAAAGTCCTGTATAGCCCAGTGCTGGATTATATCAGGCACTGCCTTGCCACAACATTCCTTGAAGCAATATCACTTGATGGGACCTAGGAAGTGTGCCTTTTCCATTGCAGCATCTGCCCTCTGGAAAGATCTCCCCTGCCTCCCCCCCCCCCCCCAACCAACATGTAGTTGGCTCCAACTCTACTAGCTTTTAGAACGGCATTTAAAACTTGGTTCTTCTCCATGGTGTTGCAGCCAGGATGATAGGAGTTCCCACTTTGTGAAGTGTAGTGCATATCAAAAGTTCCCAATTGTCCATTAATTGTACTTGAATTTTTGTTTTTGTATTGATGTACTCTGTCCAGAATTCCACTTGTGTGAGATAGGCAGCCATATGCATTTCTTAAATAAAATAACTAAATTTCACCTGTCCAGTTTGGCTATCTCAAGAAGGCTTGTTGAGAGTCTCTTCTCCTTGCAAGGTTTGTAGTAACTGGATAAAGTGGCAGGCATCATCTATGGTGGCCCCAATACTGAGGCTTGAAAGGTACATTCCATTCCTGTATACAGGAAGATTGTGAAAACCTTTTTTCAAGGAGCTGTTGGCTCCAGCTGATAAGTGCACAGAGGTTCTTCCCTATATGTATATTTTTTCTGTAACTTTAATTGATTGTTATTTTATTATTTCTGTATCTTTGCTTTGTTTTTACTGTGTTATACACTGTCTAGAGTCATACCTTAGGACAGTTAAGTATAGTAAAGAATTAACCCTTTTTATCTCTGTATATAATGAGGCAGATGGTGTGGATGTATTATTATTATTATTATTTTTTTTGGTAAACTGTGTGATTACACTGGGAAATTAAGGTACAAGCTTATGACCTTCCCCTGAATACAGCCTCTGTTTTTAAGTAGATTCATTTGTCAGGACTGGAGTATATCAGACCTGAAAGGGGACAGGAAGGTGGATCCTGTCTCCCACACCCTAGGCAGACTTAGATTGGAGGATTCTGAAAGATTAATGTAAATCCCCCCATACCCCATATTTATGTGTCTTTGTAATATGATAAATGTAGTCATAAATTTTAACTACCATGATCATTGTAAACTAATAACAACTGTTCAGATACTTATAGTGTTTTTAAGTTTCAGTGATAATAAAAGTATCATAATCACCATGACAAATCATTTAGTTGCCCTGTAGGAGTTAGTGCTGAACAACCATACAGAGCAGTGTTACCCTTTTATTATAACAACTCTAGTTAAGTAGTAATTGTATGAGTCAAACTATATTTATTTTCGACAGCATTTTATTTCATTCAATTGTATGAGACTCAAAGTATAATACTGATGGACATGGGGCCTTATGCAAGTTAATAAAGGTTGAAATCCTACACACGTGTTCTTAGGAAGAAGAGAGAACTCCATTGAGCATTATAAGAGTAAACAGGTGCTATGGCTGGCCTGCAAGATGGTTTAATTTTAACCTGTAATAAGGGTCTTCAGACATTGGAAACTATGGCTAAAGCAATGGTTCCCAAACTTCACTTTACTGTAGAATCTGACATTATGACCTTCCATGCAACATGGAGAAGCAACTTTTTAGGATCAGTGAACACATTCAGAATTTTGATTGCTCTGGGGAAAGGTATTTGCCCCTTTGCCCCTTTTCAGATTTTCTGCATAACTTTCTGCATATCTTTGCCATTGGATGTTATCAGAACTTTGTCTGGGTCCTATTGATAAATAAAGAGACTTCTTGAGAATAAATAACATTAGAGTTTGGTTCAGCATTTTACTGGCCCACTGTTGAAAGGTCCCTTCAGAAGGAGGCAGGTGGCCCAGCATAAAATGGCCATGGAGGGCAATAATCAGTGACCAGAGGGGGGAGAGCTTCCCACCAGAGCACACAGCAGCCTATTGGATACAAGGCGTTTGCATGTAACAAAGTGAAATGCAGCATGCAGATCCACAGCACTGCTTTGCTGAGAGAAATGGGAAAATATGCCTTGATGCAGAGTAAGAAAAGATGGGTGAAACCTGTCTTCGTGATGAGCTGAGGGTGGGTTGAAGATGATTCTTGTCTTCAAGAAATAGTGGGCTGCCCTTGCACCAGGATGCAACTCCAATAGTGTTGAAATGGAGAAAATTTGGCCCAATAGTGAATCTTCCAAAGAGTGACAAAATCACTTCAAGAGCACAGCATAAACTACCCAGGAAGTTACAACACACACCAGAAAAACAGGGAAGGATGTGTGGACCTCTCCTACATTGGTTAAATTCATGACTCTACCATCAGAAAAGCAATGGATAAAAATGGTATTCATGGGAGAATAACAAGAACATTGATGCTCATCTGAGGTTTGTCAAAAATAATCATCTGGACTTCTGTAGGCATGTCCTATGGACAGATGAGTCAAAAGTAGAACTTTTCAGGTTACATGGGTCTCATTATGACTGGCAGAAACCAAGTACTACATTGTATAAGAAGTTGTATGGCATTTGGTTAACTGTTAGAAAGAGAATATTAGATTTGGTAGGTATTTGGTTTGATGTAGCTTGCTCATTTCTAAGCTGCTCATAGTCACCCCATCTGGATAATGCAGATTTATCATAGATGCTCCTGCAGTGGCAGTGGAATAGAGCACTGCAGTTAGGGAAAGATGCCCACCTTAGTCGTGATGCTACTGTCTCAGTGGAGTCACCCAGCAGAGGAAGCCAACTTGGTGGAAACTGAGTGGTGACCAAATAAGACAGAAGAAGGTTGGACCCTTTGTTAGACTTACTGGGAGCATGCTATTTATTTATTCAATTTATTAGCTGTTCCAATTGTCAAAGTAACTCTAAGTGGCACACATGATAATAGAAACAAACACCACCACCACCCGCAACTACAATAACAATAAAAAGTAGAACATCCTATGTGAAGACAGAAACAATACCATATAACACTTACCAAGCAGAGTTGATAAGTTGGCATCCCTTACCAATCACCCTGCCCCAGGACCTGTTGGAAGAGCCAGGTTTTCATGGCTGCCCTAAAGGGCAGCAATCTGGGACCATTCAGATTTCAGGGGAATGCTATTCCAGGGGCAGGGGCAGCAACAGAGAAGGCATGCCTTCAGGATCCTGCATGGTAGCATTGCTTTGCTGAAGGGACCTGGAACATATCAACCTGTTAGACCTACCTAGATGGGCAGAAATTGTCAGCCCTCCAAGGTAAACCAGACAGGAAGCACAACCAGATGAACTATTTCTACTTTATTGATAGACTACATTAACAGAATCTTGCAAGTCTGAAAGTACAAATCTCCCGCTGTCCCTATTTACTGCCTGATCAGTTAGGGTGAGTCCTTTCTAAGTTTCTTTCTCTGTCTGTAACTCAGTTGGGGGCTCCTCCCCCTTTTATCAGATCATTCCCTAGGGAGCATCTCTTCCCCTCATCTTCCAAGGTCATTCTCACATTCCATTATAGAAACAGGTGAAGAGAGTTGGAAACATAGGTAAATAGGTGCCAAGCCACGAATGGACCACCTGCTGACTTCACAGGAGACAACAATGTTTCAACAACTTAAGAAGTCTCTGAGCATTTGTGGCTTGCAGACATGAGGGTGAAGGGGAATCCCTTCCCCGCAACAAAATTAGGAACAGAAAACTTGAGGGTGAAGATGGAAAAAAAAATCTTGGAGGGCTTCGCCATCCATTTAATTGAAGCAAAAGCAACCTTCCTGTAGGAATTAGCCCTTCCTCCCAATGTAATTTTTGGGGTTGAAGCAAAATGTTCTTCACATACTTTATTTTCCATCCCTTAGTATTCTCTGATGAAACAATACGTGCCTTACAAAAGAACAACCCCGATGCAGATCTCTTCACAGCATGGATTTCTCACTAGAGACCAAATTACAGGGTCAGGAACACTTACAGGCCAGCAATCTGATTAGCAGATTCCCTCTCGGGGCTTCATAGTCAAATAGTACTTCACCGAAATGGCATCAAAGTGAAAAGTTTGCTAAGTAAGTCCTGCAGTGCATAATATTGAAATAACAGATGGAAATATCACAAAATTGAAACATTCTTTTATGCTGAGGCTTCTTTGAAGTGTGCACTGAGCTGAGCCAAGAATGAGGGGAAATGGACAATGTCAGCACAGCAGAGTATTAGCTCTTCACTGAAGACACATATCCCAACATGCACTGCTAGCAACCACGGGATTTTGTTGTTTTCCCTGGGGTTCACATTCTGGCCCACGCTGCAACTGAGTATATACCCAACAAGATTGCTCAAAAGAAATGTTGCAGTGACCACATTCATAATTTGGATTGGCTGGAGTTCTATCATTGGAACACGGTTTTCAATGGACCATTACTTTTTGTTTTTAGCAAACCGAGTTTGGCATCCTTTTGCCTCAGGAGATGTAAAACTGAAGAAATTAATATTTACTCAGCTTCAATTCAATTTGCCATTCTAGCAATTTGCCATTTCTGAGAAATGAGAGCAAGGCATTCCAGAGTTGTTGAATTGATTCAGCAAAAGGAAAGAAACCGTAACAAAGTATGGGCATTGCGCAATCAAAATGTAAACATTTTCAGTTAGTTTCTATTGATTTAAATCAGAAAGTTTTCATTTTCTTTTTTTTCTGTTAATATTTCTAGATTTAAAAGTGCTGAATGTTGACCAATCTCAAAGCTTTCTGAACATGAAGGCCCACTGCAAACCAATAATTCTTGACAGTTCACATTCTTAATGTATCAGAGTAAGAGAGCAGATAGAATTGCTTTTATGAATTAATGAAATGCCTTAAGAGAGGCTTAATCTCCCATGATGTATACTTGTATTACTTTTTGACTGTTGTTACCTTGCTGTGATCAAAAAGGTTTTGTAGGTTCTGAAATTATACAGTAGACTGGTTAGAGGTTAGAATGTATACAACTAGAGCAATGATCATTATCCTGCTTTGAATTTTCTGGGAAAAACTTGTTTTTTTGGCATTGGCCTAAAATTAAATAGCGTTCTTTTAAAAAAACTAAGCTTCGCAAAATCTTTGAGTTTGTAATTGGGGTGCACTAACAAAATCTTATTTGTATATGAATGGGATACATCAATCAAGGTAAACATTTCATTTGTTTGAGAGCCTCCCACATAGGAAAATATTTGCAGTCTGTTAGGGTGGGAGGTTCACTCTATCAGGGCCCAAGTTACATGAAATGTTGAGATTTGTGATCGGATCTCCAGATACTTTTAAGCACTTAATTGTGATCAGAAATAAAATTTACTCGTTCCCCAGTTTATGTTTCCAGTCTAAAATTCAACTGCTGGAGTTGCTGTTAACCCTTTAATAGAAAGAAGAGTTCCAGAGAATATATTAAATTAAGAAGAGTTCCAGATGAAGATCCTGTCCTGAGAATGAAACCAGATGAGTCCCTACCCATTGATCACATGAGGTCTAACCAGAGGCTTGCAAAAATGAGCAGTTTGATATCCCTGTATTAGTAGTGTTGTATCCTTGCAATGCTATTGCAGCTGTTAAAATGAATAGCTTACAAAGACTTAATTTCCTTTTCCAAATAATCCCCATACATATTGAAAACAAGGTATTAACTGACTGGCATAAACAAGTAATCTACATACAGTCCAATAAAAGACCAATGATTAAATTCAAGATTTTATAGGATTGAAAAGACTGAGATGGATAACATGGTTTATAGAGTGGATTGTATCTCCTTATGGCCCAACTACCTCTACCAAAGGTGTAGGACTTTCAGATGGTCTGCATAAATATCTCTGGTCTGATACAAATAGAAACAAACAATTTATAAGACATCACGCAATCACAGATAATGTATTGAATATCTGGTATAAATACAGGAAAAGAATAAGCACAGATTTCCCCCCTCCCCTTTATTATTAAATGATCCCATTTATAAAGAGGAAAACACAAAGAAAGACAAGAATTCATTTAAATTGCAAGATCTGATTATTAATAACACAAAGATAAAGATAAAATATTTTGAGACTTATTTCACAAAGGACTAGTTCACCTGATTAGCTTCAGTATTTTCAAATAAGTAGCATAGTATGAAAAGGGTTTGCAGAAACAGGGGGTAACACTTAGAGTCTTGACTGAATTTGAAAATCTTATAACTCATAACTCAGAACATCTGCTGGGCCTTATTTATAAATTACTGATGAAGTATGACTCAGAAACCAAAGACCTCATGATTAACTGGATACAGAATTTCAATATAGTAATAGATACACAACAATGGGAACTTCAATAGAAAAAGAATATTAAATTTACCCCAAATATTATTCTTAGAGAAAATTGGTATAAGATGTTTTGTTGTTGATATATTACTCTAGTTTTGATTGCTAAAATGGATAATTTGTTTTCTAAAAAATTCTGGAAATGTAATGAACAAATCAGATCAGTCTTTCATATCTGGTGGCAAAATTGTAAAGCACAACAATTCTGGAAAATATTCATACTTATAGAGAAGTATAAGACCCAGTTTGGTATAGTGGGTAAGGCACTAAGCTAGAAATAGGGAGACTGTGAGTTCTAGTTCTGCCTTAAAGTCACCAGCTGGGTGACTTTAGGCTAGTCACCCTCTCTCAACCCTAGGAAGAAGGCAATGGCAAGCCACTTCTGAAAAACCTTGCCAAGAAAAATCCAGGCAGTTGCCAGGAGTCAAAACTGACTCAAAATCACACATACATAGACACAAAAAGGAGTATGGAGATAGCCCTGACAAAAATATGCATTAGGAAAACATGAATTTAGTCGAGGAAAACAGGAAGAAAGAGAAAGAAACTCAAGATTGCCCCACCTTGACTCTCATTGGCATGAGAGGGAGGGAAGAAGAAACACAGTCCAACTTTCAAGCTTCTGTTATTAACCTACATCAAGAAGAATTCTAGTATTTCTTGTGGTGTTTGTTTCCTGACCTAGTCTACTAGGTCAGGGTTGACAATACCAGAAATTTTAAAAGTTGAATTCCCAGTTCAACCTGCATTATTTTTATTAAATGTGTTCACAGCGTCCTTATGTCCAAATGGGGCTGAACATAATCAAGAGAGCCTGGCTCTATCTTGGGTATATTTCAAACTGGTCTCAGAAAGGTCAGAAGATGGAAAGAAAGACTCTAAAAGTATCCTAGGAAAAATTGTTCCATTAAATATTGATTTATCTGGCAGCTAGGATTAAAAAAAGTGGAGGGGCTCTGAGCACTGTATCTCATATAGGGCTTATCTAGACATAACATGGGAGATCTCTGATCAGCTTTATAGATTCTTAGAATTATTTGTGTTATTTATTAAAAGTAGCCATGGATGACCATTTGAATTGAGACAGTGGTACAGTTTTTATCTTATATGGTTCCCCTGATTTAAATCCCACTCCAAACCTGACTACTTATTAGCTAAACAGGGAGGAAAAAGCAGGCCTTGAACTATTATTGTTTTTCCCTCTTTCTATGCCTAATTATCACTTTGGGTTGGGAGGGATATATGTTATGGGGAGGGGAGACAACTCTCTCTTTCTTACTGCCATGGCTCTGATCCAAATCCTGACAATAAGGCTGCTTTTAATGAAGGGGGAGGGGAACCACCAGGAGACCATAGTTCTCCAACATTATGAGTACTTCCAGATGCAGTACTTACTTTGGGATAGACATGTTTCTTTCATATACTTTTAACAGGCCATCTACATGATGTCAACACAAAGGTCTCATCCTGTTTTCCTTTGTGTTGTTTCTGGTTGGGTGGCTTGGTTTTTTTTACTCAGAAAAATCAGACTTGTCTCCCTTGACCTTCATTTGCATTCTAAACAGAACCTTCTCCATGGCGGCACCATGTCCTACTGGTGCCTTCCACCAGTGCTTGCTGTCTTTCTTTGTATTTCATATACAGGAATGACATGTTTTCAGTGTTAAGAACCATACTGCAGTTGTAAAATTTGAAAGCACTTTCTGTGTTAGTTAGGCTTCAATCCAAAACAAACTTACTTATCAATACTTGGGAGTAAATATACATAGTATTACACTATTAATCTTTTTAAATGTGCATGTACTAAAATGTGCTTTATGAACCACTATTTGTCTGTGGACTATAGGGTGAGTTGTATTTCAATAGAGGCAGAGAATACATTTAAACAAATGTAATACATTATGTTGTAGGATAACACTGTGGCAGGAAGAGCTGAGAAGATAGGTCTACTGAGAAACTAATTGCGCCACAATTTTGCTTATCCAAAATTACCACATATAATCTAGTATTCATATCACGATGTTGACTATACCACAAAGCAGCATGGTGTTTTCAGCATGAAACTTTATTGGCTGCATATTATGGAAGCCACAACCAGCTATGGAGGCCTTAGAAACAGCAGCTCTTTGATTATAAGTAGATTTATACTGTACTTATAATTAAAGACTTGTATGGAGATGTACTGTTAATTGTTTAATTGCTTATGGCGAAAGAAACCCTTCTAAAATGCACTCCTGAGAAAGTGCCCCTTAAAAAAAAAGTTAACCAAAGAGTTACTTTCTAATATACAGAAAAAGTACAGATGGCATGCATCTTCTTAAAAGAGGCCCTTTTTTCCTTTTTCTGATAAAAGAAATGTGTATTCCATACTGGGGTGAACTGCTAGAAAAAAATCATTTAAAAGCAAGGGAAGCATGTTAGCTGCTATCAGAACTATTGTTTTTTAAGCTTACGTGAGATTAATCATTGACTTAATTAAGTTAAGAATTTATCTAAGCACTTAAGTGACTAAACTCAAATAAACTAAGATTTCTTCTATTTCTTCCCAGAAAATCCACATTCCATTGTACATTCTAGTCTGTTTACAATGTGGAATGTAATCATAGATCACTATTCAGAAGTCAATGTCATTGTTTTCAGTTCATATTACTCTCAGGGCAACCTGCATAGGCTTGTGGTCTTAATCTTATACAGTATCCATATTCACAGCATCTACAATTACAATAGACTGAGAAAAAAAGGGTTCTGGAGTTTGCAAGTTGGTCAGGATGAACATACTTGTGTTCCTTTCAACTATAATGTCTTAACTTTGATTTCTATAAGTTGTGCTATTTCTGTAAGCTAAGAGACCAACAATTACTAATAATCAATGATATACTGTTGATATGTTTCATTGGCCTAAAAAAAGAGATTGGTGAAGGGCAGAGATGATTCATCTTTAATTCTCACTAAGCAATGGAGAGGGTACCCTAAGCCATTATATTGCAGGAAGACAGGCTGAATTAGGCTTAAATCTGAAAGGGTGGCAGAGACCTGTCCTTTCTGCAGCAGATTGTGTGATGCTATGGACTTTCCCAGAAATGCGATGGTTGCATTAAGTATTTACTGTTTGACCTCCATCTTATGGGCAGACTGTGTAAAATAAACCTGATGTGGAAAAAAAATGCTGGAGGTTGAATTTGGGAATGTTCTGCCTTTAAACTATGCACTTTACCATTAAATTTGTGGCAATTTATTTCGTTATTCTGGCTTTTGGACAAAGCAGCCACTGAAATATGGCCTCTGCTTTATGCTCCATTTTATGTTCAAAACTTCTCAACATATGATGGATGGAATGGCTTTTTTTAATAATTTGCAACTTACTTGCTGAGATAAAATCCAATAATATACATTCAAGCAGGAGAATTGCTATGAATTCTTTTTAAGTTTGAACTTTTGAACATGGACAGCAACACTCATCATGGAATCTTGTAGTTTATGGGACTGTAGTCATTAGAAAGTCTCTTCACTGTTCATATTATCTAGCTCTGACTCAGCTTTCCTCAAAACAGGATTGCAATCCCATTCCTAATATGTTCATCTGATTGCTTTTGTCATGAGCAAAACAAGAAATCATATTTTTAATAGTAGAAAGGGGTCCCTGCATCTTGTTAACATCTGGAGTTCAATCACATTTCTGGCCTAAAAGCTGCAGAATGCCTCAGCAGGACATAAATCTCACCACTTGCCGAAGTTGCCATACATGGGATCCAGATGGGAAGGGGAGAATTAACATTCACTTGTAACACATATGGGTGTCAGCAGCTTTGAGTAAACCCTAATATAAAACTTGCTGAACAAATGCTGCAAAACCACCCCTCCAAGCTCTGCCCCTACACTGAAACCCTCTTCCACACATTGGCACAACGCCTAAGGTGTTTTGGATTCTCTCCAGAAATCTCATTCCATGGTGCTGTTTATGCACTACTAGCCTGCCCTTGACCGATTTTTAAGAGCAGAAGCTCCTAACTGGAATACCCAGTTTTTTGCACAGCTTCTTGAGTGACAAAGAAGACTCTAAATTCTCAGCTTATTTGTCTTCCCCATCTCTTATCAAATTCTTACCTTGTTTAGATAATTGCCCAATGTGACTGCAGTACCCTCTGCTTGGTGTTTTACATCCTGCTATGTCCCTATTCAGTTCCAAACACTTTTGCTGAAATTTGTCCTTCTTCTTTCCATAGAATCATCTTACTTAGGACTGGCTCCTTTCTTGGTCAGGCCTACAAGCTAGGGACCCATCAAGACACACACCTGATCAACTCAGGGGATTACAGCTGTAAAACAGGGCTGCCTTTTGTGCAGAGTACCAAGACCATATATTCAGTGGCACAATCTTACCCTCCCTCCTCACTATATGTTAATAAAACAAGGCATCAAGTGGGTGAGGTTAAGCTCCTGGTGGGCCACACATAACTAGTGTATTCAGCTTGATAGGGTCTGCAGTTATTCTTGCTTCTTGTCCTTTCAGCATTCTGCTGTGAACCATCTTCTTTTCCCAACCTTCTTATCCCATGTTCCCACTGCTCTAGAATCCTTCAATCTCCTGCTCTTTGATATCATCCACCATAGTTCATTCCATGCTTCCCAACTATGGGAATGTGTTCAGCTTTCCTAATGTTCAGCTTTTTCTGTGATCCCATTGTTCCCCTTTATGTAACGATTAATTTTCATTTCTGAGCATTTAAGGACAGTAGTTTGTAATGCAGAACATGACATTCTTTCTCCAGATAGTTTATTTATTATAATTACTGTATAAAATGTGGTGGCATAAGTGTGATGGGCACCAATTGTATTTAGGACTGATGTGCCCATAACAGAACTCTTGCCAAGTTTGTCATCTACTTCTGTGCTACTGAGACTTGAACTCCAGCTTTACCTGGAAGAGTTCAGCTTAATTTTTTAAAATCTTTTTTTTAAAACATTTTTGAAAAGTATATAAACCATGAAAAATGAAAAACAAATAAGAATAAAAGAGCAAAATACAATGAGTATGATATAAGTAAGTAAAGATGAGATCTAAAATGTTGTGGAGGTTACAAATTTCCTGTGTCACTTAGAAAGTTAACACATATGTTATATCACTTTTTAAAGGAGGGTCTAAAAGTCAGTATTCAGCTTTTAAACTAAAAATACTTAGTTTAACGGTATTTAACAGTATAAATCACTTACTAGAATTATGTGCTATAATAAATTAGGTCAACACTAGGAATCTAAATTCTTATAAAGTTGAAATAAGAAATCTAAAAGTAAACATCCCCTCCCACCCAAAATTTGGGATATGGTACAAATCTGTGTAATAAATTATAGTCCAAGAATGGTTTCCAGTTAGAATTCTACATCACATTTACGTTTTAAACATGAAGTTATTTTGGAAATCAAAGCATAGTCCTATAATTTGATTAACCATTCTTCCAAGGAAGGAAATGAATGCCCTTTCCAATAAGAAGCATATAATATGTTTGCTGCAGTTGACATATACAGAGCTAGCTCAGTATACTTTGCAGGAATATATGGTTTAATAAAACTTAATAAAAATATCTTTGGTTGCAAATGGAATTCAATTTTCATAACTTGTTTCATTCTAATCTGAATAATTTTCCAAAATTGTTGAGCTTTACTGCATTGTCACCAAATGTGAAAAAATCGTCCAATTTGCTCACGCACTTCTAATACTTTTTAGAAAAAGAATTATTCATTTTAGCAACCAAGACTGGAGCACTGTACCAGTGATAGAACATCTTGTACCAATTTTCTCTAAGTATAATATTCAGAGTAAATTCTTCCATTAAAATTCTAATTGTTGTATCTCTGTTACTATATTAAAATTGTGCATCCATTTAATCCTGCAATTTTCGACCTGTTCAGACTGTGAGTCGTATTTCACTAATAGTTTATAAATTAAACCCAGTAACATTGCATGTTATAAGATTTTCTAATGCTGTCAAATCTCTCAATATTTCTTCTTATTTCTGCAATTCTTTTTGTGCTGTACTACTTATTTGAAACTAATGAAACCAGTCAGGTAGACTAGACTGTTGTGCAGTTAGAATCTCAAAATATTTAATCTTCACCTTGTGAACAATTAAGACCTGCAATCTGAATGAATATTGCCTTTCCACTGAATTTTTGGGTATCCTCCTCTTCATAAAATTAGACATCTAATAATGAAATGAAGGGGAAAAAACTGGACTTACTCTTTTTCTGTATTTGTCTCAAATATTCAGTATATTACTCATTATTGCATGGTCTCTTATAAATTGTTTATTTCTATCTGTATAAATCCAAAAATATTTGCAAACCATCAGGAAGTCCTGTTCTTTCCATAGAAGTAACAGAACCGTAAGGAAATATAATCCATTCTGAGATCCATGTTAAACAACTAGCATGTCAGTACAGTTTAAAATATGGGGTTGCTAGTCCTTCTTGCTCTCTTGAATCCTGCAAAATCTTGAATTTAATCCTTGGTATTTTATTAGACCATATATAACTCATTCCTTCTCTTTGCCAGTTACTTAATACTTTATTTTCAATATACACTGGAATCATTTGAAAAAGAAAGTTGAGTCTTGACAAAATGTTCAAGAGTTCAGCTTTATCACATGACCTGATATGAAGGTTGGTACCATCAGAACCATGTTCACATTACCTGACAAATCTTATGGGATTGTAGTAACATAAAATGTTGGTATTTGTTCTGTTTGTTCATTAGGAGGGAAAACTCTGGTTTAATAGACTGGGCAGCCACAACACCATGTTGCTTGACTGGGAGTCTAGCCTGCCTGCTCCCATGTCTGTGGTTGGAGACCAGCGCCTCCTGTGTTCATACCACTTCTTTATAAAACCCGTAAATGGCAAAACTGATCTAGAAACACTTCCAAATAATGAGCCTGATTCATCAGGCCCTAAGGATTTTTAAGAATGAAAGCAGGAGTGAATCACTTCCAGGGGCCTTGCACTTCCATTTGTGCCCTTATTGTTGCAAAAAACCTCAAGCAAAACAAAAGAATCTGTGCTGCCAAAATGTACTTATTTTGCTACCAAATATCAGCAGCATGATTTTAGTTGCTTTGGAGGTTGGTCCTGAAGAATGTACATGGCCCACAGGCCGCAGATTTCCCACCTGTTCAGCTCCACGCTCATAACTAGTTGAAGCAGATGCCAACAGTACCAATCTGGAATGAATTTATCCTAATCCAGGAGCCCATATTTCTAGACCAAATGTAGTTCAACCCCATGTTTTGCTGCAATATTTATACTGGAGAATTTTTAGAATATCTCAGATGGAGATATTAGGTTAGAATCAGTCAGTCTCTCTTTCCATATGTAAAGTAGAGGGATATTTTTTATGCCCAAACGTTGCATGGATGAGAGAAGATAGTCCACTTCTCTTCTCACACCTTATCTCTCCTCATTCACACGAAACAACAATCGTGCTTCCAGATGCTTTTCCCATTGCTTGACTTTCTTACAGCACCAGATCTATGTGGGAGAAACTCTAAAGGATAGAAAGCTCTCCCCCACCCCAACAACTGACTTCTTTCTATTCTTTCTTACTCAACAGAATGTGGGAAAGGTCCAAGGGATAGGATTGGAATTCTGTCCCTCTGCCCAATAACTCTCCAAAAATTGAACAGAAAGGGACCAAATTGGGTATATGGAGGACTAGCTGACAAAATAGAGATCAAGTTTGGGAAATGGGTTAGATCAGAGAAAGCAATGTTTAGAAAAATTTCCCCAAATGCATCCTTATGAGAGGCAGTTGGGCACAGACTTGGAACATTGACAACTGTTTTGTTCTAAGTCCCCTCCTTCCTGGTCACTTGTTCCAGAACAGAGTACATATAATCTGCTCTGTGTCTCCCAATGCACATACACATATCGCACAGATACAACAGGCAGGAAGAACAGAAATACACCCAAGCATGTGCATGCCCACACATACACATTTTCTTTACAAAGAAGAAAAAAATAGATGCTTCTTATGGCACTGCTGGAAAAGGGGATGTAAAGAATTCCATCCTTACCATGCTAATACACAGAGTGGATTCCCTCATTCCATCTCATACTTTGTATTTAAATGGGGCAGATATAGGAATAATTCAAATATTGTTGCTCTGGGAACTGCAGACTGGCCCTTTTCCTAGCTGGTTCTTGTCCATCATACCATTTGTTATTTTTCCAACCAAGAATGCCAGTGGAAAGGGAATTAAAAACATCTCTTCTTAATGGAAAGCAGCAAGTTTATATATTTTTTCAGTTGTCTATTTTTGGTGCGTGTAAAATTAAAGTTAAATAGCTATAGTGCAGCAATTTCCAAATTCCCACAGCTATATCCATTATAAAGGGAATACATCCCAGACTGTGGGGGAGGGCACATTTAATTATTAATATACCGAGATTTACAACAAAGCACTTTCAGCTTTATAGGATATGCGTAGCAAGGACTGCTGTCTGTGTCTAATCAGCAAAGTTCTCACAATAGCTTTTCTCTTCTTTTTTCCAAACTTCTGAACTGACTTGGAGGATTTACTCCTTTTCAAATGTTCCATGAGTTGGAATTTAGAGGGAGGCAGTTTCTGGAGAAATCAAGTGCTGGTAGAAAAATAAAAATAAAAATGTGAATCCAGCAATTTCATCATAGAATATCATAGAATGTATGAAATGGAAGGGAATCTCACAGATCTTCTTGTCCAATCACCTGCTCAGTATAGCAATCCAGTCAACATCTCTGAAAGTACAGATGCTCTTGAGGTGAGCTTGACTCCTGGTAACCATATCCATGCAATTTGATTGGTAATAGCACAGATGTGGTTTGATAGTACTTTCTTCCAGGATGGGTTTTTAGCCTCCCAGTCTGGCCAATTCCAATTCCACTTGGAATTCCCAGATTCCTCCTGACCTGCTACATCCCAGTACTAACCAGCAGTGACCCTGCTTAACTTTTGAGATCAATCAAGGTTGAGTAGGTGCTGCCACCTGCTGAGGGTAGTAGAAAATATATCAACTGTTATGTGAAAGCCAGTATGATATAGTGGCTAAGTTTTTGGAATAGAACTGGGCAGACTGAAGTTCAAATCTCTCCTCAGCCACAGAAGCTCATTGGCTTACTTTTGGACCAGCCACTTGCTCTCAGACCAACCTACCTCATAGGTTGTTGTGGCGAAAAACTGGAATAGGGAGTGGTAAACATGTCATCTTGAGCTCCTGGAGGAAAGGCAGAATATAAATGTAACAAATAAAATAAAATAACCAATGACTTTTTTTTCACAAAGGAATTAAAAATATTTGGCTAGAGAAACAGGTACTAGGACTATGAAACTCAGTGATAGATATTGATAGTTTAATCACTCTTCTGCTGTATCAGCTAATGGGCTGTCAATTAACAGATGGGATCATCTGAAAATAAGTTGGCTGAGCTCTTGTCCTCAATAGACCTTTGATCTCTCAAAGTCTTTCTGGAATTTTCTGTATCGCACCCTACATAATTTCTGTACCAGAGTCTGTAATTTGAAATGAACCATATCCTGTAGGTTAGCAATGGGGTATCCATGGACACTATATCTCCTACCATATTACAGATCATTATTCATATATATATATATATATATATAATCATATATGATGATCATATACATATCACATCATCACATACATATGGCAATCATGTATATATATATACATGATTGCCATATCATGTATAGATTCTTGAAAATCTTGTGAAATATTGAGCTAGAGCTGCAAACCCTCATCTGATCTCAAGAGATGACCAAATCTGACAAGATTTCAGCAATTTTATGATATTTCAGCTTTTTCTGTTTCCTCCTCTCCTCCTCTATTTGTATCATTGCACACGTTTGCATAATGGCACCTGGAAAGGCTGCTGACCCATAAAAATTGGCGAAAGAACTTATCACCGTAGTACTAACACCAGTCAATCCAATTTTTGCCAAAGGTATCTTATTTCAACTCTACACCAATCTCTTTATATTGGAAGGGAACTTAAGACCACAGCTTAGAGTGACAGACATCTTGTGCGCCTTTGGTAAAATTTAGAATCTTGATTCTAAGGCAATCCTGATGGTTGCCCTCAAGTTCAGAGAATTTTAGATTTAATTTTTAAAATGTAACCCTCATTGTTCTGAAGAAACCTGCGAAATGGGATAGTTACTACTAAAAGTTTAGAAACTAAAATAAGTCTAAGAAGAAGTTCATGATCACAAAATAACATTTGCATACAGTATTGTTTCCCTCTGGTCTTCAGTACACGTCACTCCTTCTCTTGGCCCTTCTTTTTCAGTCAATAAAAGAAAATTTGAAGCCCAGAGGTCCAAAGCAAACATGACAACCCCAAAAGGGAACAGTCTAACTCTTTTTTTTTTTAATTTGTATCCCCTGTTTCTGGTGAAAACCAGAGAGCTGCTTACCACAGTATTTCCTGTTTGAGGCTGTCCTTCTAGAGCTTGCTTTTTAAGAACCTATATTCTAATTAATTGCTGCACGTATTTTCAGAGACAGATCCAGGCAATGAATATGCTTGCTCAACGAATGAATTACTTTATAGAACACCCTCCTCTGCTTTCTCTCAGCCACCCAGATGTGATTACACTGTGGCCAAGAAAGTCTGCTCTTTATTTCTTAGCACAGCTAGATCTTATCGGTCTTTTATCTCTCATTCCAGATTGGATCTCTGCAGAAAGGCAAGCCACGTGGCAGTAATTGTGCTAAGAAAACAAACTAATCTGTTCAGAGAGAGAGAAAGTTCCTTAACAGGCAAGTGTTGAGGAACTGACACTTAGGAAACAAATTTATATAGGTGCAGGGAGAGGAAATGGGAGGACTGCATCACAATTGAGGCATACTAATTTTTTAAGTATGAAGGTATGTAACTCAAGAAGTTATACACCAAGCTGAAGAATAAAGAAGTGAACATAATTCTGTGAATGTTGCAGCCTTATATAATTAATGAGCCTGCAGCAATGGATAATTCATTGATCTGAAATATGAATTTGCCAGAATCATAGCACTCAACTGTATTTTTTTCCCTGGATCATTGTTCCCTAGTCTGATGCTAAATGAGATTTAGAGCATGTGTGATCAGCTGGGGGCAGGGAGAGGGCAGCCATCTTTTATACCTGATTGTATCACTAGTAATGATGTCACATCATCATACTGTGTCATCCTCACCTCTTTGGGCCATTCAGAACACATTTCAAACACAATTTGCTCGGTTTTACTTACTACAGAGGCTTGGCTTTACTTTAATTTTTTAAAAAAATGAAAACAGAAGTTGAATGACTGCCCAGCCAACGTATGAGAAGAGCTGCCATGTTTGCAAGCATCTTGTTAAACCCTTTTCTTTTGCTGGAAAACAAAGATCTGGTGAACTTGGGAAGGAGATTCTAACACAGCTTGTTTCTTGATGGTTAGCAATTTGTTTTGGTTTCCACTGGGACAGCCAAGATTTTTCAACAGCCAGTGCTGGCACCAGAAGTACAGATTTCTATATATGTATGCATGTATATTACACACATAAAACCTCCAGCAGCTTTTTAACGTTAGGGCATGTGCCCTTATATGAAACAAAGGGACAATCATGTATTTTACAGAAGAAAAATGTCTACTGTGATTACAGATAAATGCAGAGCTATTTGGATAGTATTGCTAGAGAAGAAAGCAATCTGTTAACTCTTCTTTCCTGAATAATATACACAGAATCTATATTCTTCCATCTCTGAGGTATGAACTTCAAATCCAGTGCTGCTGGATTAGATCCAAACAAAATATTACTGCTGCTTGCTTGCATGATGATCACATTAAGCTCCTCTGTTCATTTTCAAGAAGTGAATTGAATAATGCCAGTGAACTACGCCAGGGAGGTTTTCTTCTTCTGCCTGCTGTTTATCCTTTTCTAGAACTTCTGGAAAACTCCTTTTGAAATGGGTATTGTGAAGCGCTCTTAGAAAGAACTAACTGCAGTTTCCTTATAGTGAATTAACAGCTCTATTCAATAACAACAAGCACCGGACTATGCTGTGTGTTATAACAAGCGTGCTTTGTGCTGTTATAATGAATGTTATAGAACAGTTTCTACTATAATGGCCATTTTTACAAGCTCGTAAAACTTTTGAAAACTTCAGTGTTCAGGCGTGGCCTCTACTCAGTGTTTATTAAGGAAAAAAGTTTGATCCCCTCCGTCCCTTTTGAGTTATGAAAAAGTAAAGGGACAAAAGAAATTCTTCTGCATACCACAAGCGCTCAAAATATAGAAGCAAAGTTTCCTGTCTTTGCTGGTCTGAAACATGACCCAGCTGTAGTCTTTAGAGACCCTACCCCTAGGGCTACCAATATTTATCACTTGTCTTGCACATTAAGATAATGGTCTGCACTGGGTTTAGGTAAACCTTTTGTTCTTCTCATTTTGAGTGTAGCTGGACTGAGGTCATGCATGCCTCACAGCAGGCATGGGATGTTTTCCAAACTGAGTCCAGTTCAGATCTCAGTGGTACTGTACTATGTTAGAAATGAGTGGGCTGACGTTCGTGATATTCCCAGGCTTGCAAACAGTTACATATTTGTCCAGTCACACAGGCTGAACCAGAATTTTTACTAGATGACCAAGCAAAAAAGGATCGTAGAACCTTGAGCTTTGTGGCTAACGCAGAGGTGAGTTAGCTGATCTTCAAAGTTTTGGAGTCTGACCATTATCCACCACAACCTTTTCCTTCAACAAGCTCCATTACAATGAATAGAATTTCCCATAAAGCCCATCTCTTATGTTTTCACAGCTCTCTCTCGTTTCACTGGAGGTTTTTGCCTCCTCTGGAGAAAAAGAAATTCAATTAAAATTTACAGAAATCTGAATTTTCAACCCCGTCTACCGAAGGAAATAAAGTTGGAGCAGGCTGCCTTAAAAGTCTAGTTAAAAACTACTGTTCTGAGAGGGTGCTGAATGTTCATCCTTCGGAGAACTTGTTTCAATGGATTTCTCGCATTAATAGGAGCTTTGCCTGTATTATCCTGAGGCCCCTTCCAACTCAGAGCGTCAGTCTTTCAAGGTAGGCCAAGTCAGGAAACAGACATTGCAAGGATTACAGGAATCCTACTTTACTGCTGTATAGTAAAAGAATCTTGAAAGCCTGCCAGAGGTTCCCTCTGCCCCCTCCTATACCATACAGAATCAAGGTGGAGCTATTTTGTGTTTCTCACACTCCCTTTTTTCCCAGGACTAAATTATCATTTGTGTGTGGACTAGTCCCTGAAGTTTTCTTGGCAAGGTTTTTCAGAAGTGGTTTGCCCTTGCCTCCTTCCTAGGGCTGAGAGAGATTGACTGGCCCAAGGTTGGGCTGAGAGAGATTGACTGGCCCAAGGTCACCCAGCTGGCTTCGTGCCTCAGTGGGACTAGAATTCATGGTCTCCTAGTTTCTAGCTTGGTGCCTTAACCACTACTCCAGACTGACTCTTTTTATCATTTACTTTCTATTTTATGATCTCTTAACTGTTCTGCTAACAGTTCTCACATTCCTTTGGCAACGTTATCTCTGTATTCCTCTATACAAATTAATCTGGTATCCTCAGATTCAAGTTTTTCAACTGGCTGGCTTAAGCTAAAGCATACATATAATGATACTTTGTATTGCAGAATACAGAGGTAAACACAGATTACATCTGGCTGTTAGAGAGATTGTGGGGGAGAGAGAAGGTCCCTGACTCAGAGGAACAAATACAGAAAAAATCTCCTCCCCATACAGTTTTTCTCCACATCCACATGTACATTTGTGGGTGCACAGCCACATTCTCTTACTGAAATGATGGGTTTTCAGCCTGTTCACATTGTCCAGGAATGGGATGGGGGGCAAGAAGGGAATTATTATTCTGAAAGAGATACAAAAAGTTCACTCACTCCATTGTATTTGTGCAAATGGGATTTCTGGAACATGGCCATTAGGTCAAATAAAGATTAAGAAAAAGACTGAACTAGGTAAGGAAGCAAGAAACAAAGAAGAGATTTTAAAAAGGAAGTGTTGAAGCCAAAGTAAAGTGGAAAAAACATTGGCTTAGCAGGGGAGAGGCTGGTATTCCAGCATTGGAGTGAGTGGCAACATGATTTGGGGCCAGTGATGAACCTAAGATATGAAAAGGCAAGGAACAATTAAAAAGAGAGCTAAATCTCATTTGGATGGAGATGGACAGACATGAGAAAAGCACTTGAAGTGAAAGGAGGGAAGGAGAAGGATAAAGGAAAGTAATAACATCAAATAAGAGGTAAGCCTAAGCAAATGTACTTTCCTTCGATCCTTCCATTTCATTTTGCCAAAACTTTGAAGAGAATTTCACTATCTAGTCAGACTTTGCGTTCCTGGCACCTTTCAGCATGCCCAAAACGTCTGGTGCAGCAGTGGACTGTGAAAGCTCCATGAAAACAGTATCTTCTCAATTTCTCCCCTCCATGTGTCGGGGGTATTCAGTAAAGGGGGAGAATAGGAGAATCTGGGGAGGTTGCAGGAAGTATTAACCATCTCACATGCTCATTTTTAAATCTTTTGACATCCTTCTTGGACAATGTTTGGTCATATTGCGAGTCTCCAGCTTTCAGGGAAATGATCCAGAATCCACTGCAAGACAGGGGTTTGTAGTTTCCTTCAGAAGGATAGTTCTCTACTGGCCCATATGACCTTCAGGATGGACTTTGATGAACGTGAACTTTGGGGGTTATTGCAAGGCACTGCTTTACAGCATGGGCATGAACTTTCAACCCTTAAGCACCACACCTGGTTTTGCACGATATATCAAGGGCTGCACTCAGAAGGTGAGTGGAGCCAGTTAGGAATTGTTTAAGTAGTGACATTGGTGTCTTATACCTCTGAAGTCTCTTAAGGCTTAAGGTGTCCATTTGGTCCCTAAAACCTTCCCACAAATCCCCTAGTGCAAAAAAAAATTGGCTCACCCTTTCACAAGAAGTTCTGGGAGATGCTAAAAGGGGCACTGGCGAAATGCATGGATCCCTTGAGCCATACATTTTGCATCCTGGCTTTGCAGCAACAGTGATGGTTTGCAACCCATTTTAATTTGGGACCCAATGGACTTAGACCACTTGAAATACTAAGGCAGTAGTTACACTGAGGTATTGAATTACCATTTGTAGCCAGTGCTACCTGATGGAACCTTTTGGATGTGATTCAAAGTCAGTAGCTTACAGTGTTGCAATTCATCATTCATGTGCTTGAAGCTACATCATTCTCAAATGACTCAGTTCTAAGTCAGCCGGTCCCTTCCCTTCCATTTGGTCTGGGTCTTTCCAACTGTTGCTCATGACTGAGCAACTTTGAGAAGGGCTTTAAAAAGAGTTGTGGTTGCACATGCAAAGCAGAATCGATGTCAGAACTCGCTCTTGCTCTGCCAGGACAAGCTGATTGCCAGGTTATTCAAATAAAGAAGAGAGGAACACCCAGAATGTGATTTGACAGGGCTCTGACTTTATATGGGCAGGCCTCACAACTTGTGCATGCAAAACTGAACTGCTGTCATAAAACACACCTGCTCTGGGCAAGCAAGCTGGAGTGAGTTCTGACAAGGATCCGGCTTTGTGTCTGCAAGGCTAATGGCTTACTGTAACAATCTTGCTCCTGCTCTGCCTAGACAAATGATAGCCTGTTTGTCCAAGTAAAGCTTTTATGGCTTGTGTACTCTGTCAGAATGCACTACTGTTCTGCTTGGACAAACTGACAGCAAAGTCAGAGTCTACAGTTGCTTCTATAAAGAACAAATATTGATTCAAAATAAATGTGGAATGAGACATGGAAATGGATACTCCAAAAATAAAAGCCAGATTTTATGAATTATGCACATACTTCCCATTAAAAATATGGTTTTACATGTGGTATTTTACTGTTTATTTCCAAGGAAAATGTTTATTTTATAAAGTTGCAAGATTCTGTATTTTTTCTAATATCACAGAGATGCAAGGTTCTATCATATATAGATTAAAATGTAATTTTTAAAAGTACTGTAGTATATTTATTTCTTGTCCATTCATAACCCCAATGAAATAATTAATTTTATTTGGGGGACACACAAATACATCTATCCTTTTAGAGGATCAGAGCATTTCAGAGCTGAGAATGCATAGATTAGGAGTACATTCAAGGTCAGAGTTAGTTACGTTGTTGCTGTCTCTTAATTTATCTGATCCCTTTCCAGAGACAAATAACTTACTAACATCATTTTTTTAAATTAAGTGTTATATGCCACCCAGGGTCACTTTTTTGTGAGATGGGCAGCCATACAAATGTGATACATAGATAGATAGATAGATAGATAGATAGATAGATAGATAGATAGATAGATAGATAGATAGGTAGGTAGGTAGGTAGGTAGGTAGGTAGGTAGGTAGGTAGGTAGGTAGATAAATAAAATATTTGTTGTGACATTTTTTAAAAATGCTTTGTGGTAGATGTCCTTCTTAAAATTAATCATTAATTTATGGAATTTGCTTCCACAAGAAGCACCTCAGATACTTTTGAAAAAGGGGGAGGAGGAAGAGGAAGAGAATGGTGATGATGATTTTGGCAAACTATCCATTCATCCATCCAGTGTAGAATCTTGGTTTATTATTCTGAGAACTGTATTTTTGTGCAAGTGAAACCGTTCAGATCATCCATCTGAACACATGAAGGTTGAAGAGAGGAGGGCAAACCTGTTCTTTCTTACCTTGCACTCTCCATGTGTTCAGGGGAATACCTGAGTGGGACTAGCATGCAAATGAAAAGTTGGAGAAGTTGTGCTAATGTACATGACTTTGCATTTACTTTGCATTTAGGTGCCTAATTGTCCAGTTTAGAGATATTCTCTACTGTCCAGTTTGGTTTTCACTACTCTTGAAAATTTTCCATAATCCACAATTCTTGCCATATCATTGTTTAGCCTGGAACTTTCTATTATAAACACGTTAAATCACATCAGGCCCAGTACTCTCCTTCTAATTTCCTTCTGCTGTGAAAAGAGTCAACTGTCTTTTTTTTTTTTTAACTTTTCATTTCTGCTAAATATATTCAAGAGTCTTTGATAAGAGTTGCTATAAAATGCTCTTGAGATGTTCCGTTATATCATGCCTGATGAATTGCCCCTATCCACATGCTTCTTAACTTTCTCAATGAAATAATCTTTCCAAAAATTAGGCTGTTTCTTCCTTAGCAAGTCTTATTGTTCTGCAAGCTTAATAATTCTATGTTCTATAATGCCTTCCTCTAATTTGCCTGGAAGAGCTACTGAACCAACCCTCCTAGCCTCTACTTTCCTAGATCTCTTTCTCAGGATTAGTACTGCAATTGCTTTCTATGTCATTTGTATAATAGGCTTCATCCCAATTAGGAATTAGATAGGGAAAGAAATATAAGGGACCAAATTTTGCATGTTTTCATTAGAAGATGAGCAAATTTCACATCAAAAATTGTCAGATGGATTTGTTAGTTTTCAGTGTCTCATAAAATGCTGGAACTTCATCTTGTCTCCTCTGACAGTTCTTCAATCGCTCTTCCTTAAAAAGTCACCTCTGGTGTAGTTTTAATAAACATTAGTGAACTGTAACCTTCGTTATTGGTGCTTTCTATAATTTATCCTTTACACTTTTCAGTTCTATGTTGTTGAACATCCAGTAATCTAGTAGCTAGTTTTCTGCTTCTGAATTTTTTAAAAAATGGTCTTAATTCTACATGTATGAAAAGCCCTATGTATGTTTGTATGGATATGCATATGCATATACATGCTTGGTGCTGCTGTATATACATATACATACATACATACATACATACATACATACATATATGCTGGGTATATGTATGTATGTATGTATGTATATACATACATACATACATATATATATATATATATATATATATATATATATATATATATAGTAGTTTTGCTCTTTTTTCTTTTTCTTTTTCTCTTGAAAGACATGGAAGGAAAATCATCTTAGTGTTTTAGCAGTATGTTCCAGGATCTTTTCCCCATTGTCACTATTGTCAATTTCCATTTGTTTTGCAGGAGCATGTGATCCTTTACTTAAAAAATTTGGGTAAACCTCTACAGTAGTTTCTGCAGGAAGCCTACTTACTTTTTATTGCTTTCTTGACAGTTGCTGGTAGCTGTCCTATACATTTTATTTGAACTTCTGTTGCTGTAATTTTAAATCACTTCAAAATAGAGTATTAAAGAAAATGAAGGGAATATCAACACGCTCCTGCTACAGTATAGGATTTGTTTCCTGTTATTATATAATACAGTCTGCTGATGTAAGATTTCCAGATAAATTATTGCTCAAAAATGGTGGATATGAATTAGATTGACTTTAAGTGAATAAAAATGAATAAAAATAAAGTTAAAATAAAATGAAAAATAACTCCTAAGTATAGGGTTCAAGCAATTGTATTTGAGCACAAAATTTAAAGGACTGGATATAAAATTGAGACTATGTACTATTGATTCTGATGCAGTCCTTTTGCAGGTTAATGTTCTTTTCTGGGCTGGAGTTAAAGCTTGAGTTTTCTTCCAAATGGAGAATAGAATGTCTCCCATTAATTTTACAGGATCTTGGTTGTACTCAAAGATTGCTTGTTTAACTGTTAGTTAGATTATGCTAATTTAAGATACTGATTTCATGTTATTCTACAAAAAAAACCCCCACCAAGATAGTTCTATTTCTATCATGTCCTAGGCTTAAATATCAATGATCTATACATACATATTTTGAAAGAGTGGATTTAGGAACCTCCTGAAATCTCATAATTGAGAAGCTCCCAAATAACTTGTGAATTATTAGGGAGAATAGAAGTGACAATTATGGGATGCTTTGCTGAAAGGAGGGTGTACTACCCTTTCATTTCTATTATTAGAAGAATGGAGCAAACCATGGATCGCCCTCTTTCTGTCTGTCATTAGTAAGGGTCAGCCACAATTTTATAAATTACCAAATTTTGTAGGACTTTTATTCAGACCAGAATTCAGATGTCAAACAAAAATAGCAAAGTTCTGTGTGTGTGTGTGTGTGTGTGTGTGTCTGTTTGCGAGACATGGTAGGTAAACCTCAGTATGAGCTACTGTGTCATTTCAAATATGTAAAAAATGCAGTTTCAGAATTAAATTGGTCCCAGTAAATGTGACTGCTTTGGACACAAGTGCCACAAAATTCCTGCATTTTCTATTCTTTTTCCGAAAAAAGTTATAAAGAAAATATCCACCCTTATGAGCAAATGATGTAGCTAGATTACTAGGATGTCTGTATGTTCTCCCTTTTATGGTTTCCACCAGTGACACTGCAAGGTCAGATGGACAATCCTGGAAAGTGCTGGGAAGAAGTCTTTCTTTTTCAAAGAACGCAGGGCTGCTTACGAGGTTAAAACAAAAGTTAGAAGACACTCTCAGTCACCTTGCAAAGATTAGAAGTACAATTGCCATCTACCCCCCTTCTGGATTTTTTTCCCCAAAGAAAGACCAACTCTAGCTAGATCTTGTTCCAACTGTTTTGCATTCTTGCTCTGGGGAATCCTCTGCAGAATTATCCACATTTGCTCCTATCAGTATTTGTGGGGGAATTCTTTTTAATCGCTAACTTTGGGATTCAGGTTTTCTTCTCATCTTTTCCTCTAAATGCAAAGTTTCAAGAGAAGTTATCAGTGCCATGAGTGAATACCCTCAGTTTGCTAATTACATCCAATTTGTTCTATTTTCTAATAATTCATTGTGTATTATTATTATTATTTATTTTATCTGTATTTTACAGTTGGGAATCATTCTGATGAAAAATCATTATAAGTGATGGAAATAATAATCAAATAGTTTTATTCATCATTCAAGGGTTGTTTTTTTAAAAGTGTGGTGCTAAACAAAGAGGATGTCCTCGTGGGCTTTTTCTTTCAATAACAAATCCTGTCATTTTTGACTGTGAAAAAATGGTTGAGTGGCTATCTCTTTAAAGTTTTCTTTCCAATCCCATCCCCACCCCCCTTTGCACAGTCTTTCTGAATCATTTTACAAAGCTGCGGCATTAAACTAAAATGAGAAAACAAGCAACAACCGAACCTAAGAAATCAAGGACATTTCTGTATATAGTTAGGAGTACTAAGTTTTGTGGTCTTCTTTTGAGAAGAAAAACAGAGGCCTGGCATCGGGCACCCACTTCTTTTCCTTTTCAGATGAATTTTCCCAAATGCACATTCTCTGCACAAGCTCCTTTTGTTCACTGCCGTGAGCCGAATCTCCATGTTGCAGCAGTTGCCCAGATGTTCCCTATCAAACTCAAACCCATGCCAGCAAACTTTGGCACACATGAAAGTACACTGAGTAATGGGCCTCCACAAATACCGTTTTCCTCCTCTGATTTCTGCAAGCATTTTAAAATGCTAATGAGTTCCACTCAGCTGCAATCTGAAAGAGGCTGCAGGGCTGGGCTGCGAGAGTGTCCAGCAAATTAACAGTTAAGGTCTAGGAGGCGCCTTGATGCTGTGGTGCCCTGAGGGTCTTGTCTGGAGTTCTCTAACCTTGAACCGCTGTCACTAGCTTTCCTGCTAATAGCTTTCCAGCAACTGAGCCAAAGTGGGATGATTTTGCTTTCCAGAGTGAAACTGAACTCACTCTGTAGAGGAAACTCCATTCCCCCACCCCCAAGACTGCAAAGGATGATGTTGACATGGGCTCATGGCTGGCTTAGTTCCTTCCACATCTTGTCCTGCCCACCTTCAGAAGAGTAGAGAAATAAATGGAGTATAATGCCTGGGTACTTCTCCATCCCAGCAAGCAGGCCTACAGTTATTTAATGGAACATGCACATTCTGACATTATAGGGTAACACTGGGGTTGGCAGTCAACTTAAGAGAATACCCCTTGCTGGTAAATGGCCTGGCAGAACAATCTAAGGAGTCTACCATATTGGCCCAATGTCTCTCACATGGCCCAGGTTATCTTTTGCCGCATCTGGCATCATCTCCTCCAAGCTCGTTTCCATGCCTTTCAAAGGCACCACAGCACACAATGCAATATGTGCTTTTCCCATTTTTTGTTCCAAGTGGTGATGGCAAAGAAGAGAGCAGGGAGCTAATCCTGCCAGGTGTCTTTCCCTTTCTTTGTGTATCCTCAGTTCAGGACCTCTCCTGACCACAACTGTGGCATGAAACAAGTAGAGATAAGGGGATCCCTATATGTTATATTACAGGATCATCACAAAGACTTAGCTGTGCCTAAATGTACAGAAAGAATAGATATTCTAATTTATATCAGTAAAGGCAAATTTAGAAATAATATTTCTAAATTATGAGGAATAGTTTAAACTTTTACAGGTAAATTGCCTCAAAATTATTAATTTTAATTAATATGCAATCCCTCATCCATCCGTCTCCCCCTCTAATTAATTTGAAACAGCTATGAATAGGCATGACACAATTGTATTCTTCGTAAGTCTATTTATACACATACCTACCAAGGGTCACTTTTACTACATACTACAATTTTGAATTTCATGAGAAATGCCAGGCTGGAAGAATCACAAGCCAGAATTAAGATTGCAGGGAGAAACATCAATAACCTCAGATATGCAGATGATACCACCCTAATGGCAGAAAGTGAAGAAGAACTAAAGAGCTTCTTGATGAGGGTGAAAGAGGAGAGTGCGAAAGCTGGCTTGAAACTCAACATTAAAAAAAACTAAGATCATGGCATCTGGACCCATCAATTCCTGGCAAATAGAAGGGGTAGAAATGGAAGCAGTAACAGACTTCATTTATTTGGGCTCCAAGATCATCGCAGACGGAGACTGCAGCCATGAAATTAAAAGACGCTTGCTCCTTGGGAGGAAAGCTATGACAAACCTAGATAGCATATTAAAAAGCAGAGACATCACCTTGCTGACAAAGATCCGCATAGTCAAAGCTATGGTTTTTCCAGTAGTAATGTATGGCTGTGAGAGCTGGACCATAAAGAAGGCTGAGCGCCGAAGAATTGATGCCTTTGAACTGTGGTGCTGGAGAAGACTCTTAAGAGTCCCCTGGACTGCTTGGAGGTCAAATCAGTCAATCTTAAAGGAAATCAACCCTGATTGCTCATTGGAAGGATTGATAATGAAGCTCAAGCTCAGATACTTTGGTCACCTAATGCGAAGAGAGGACTCTTTGGAAAAGACCCTGATGCTGGGAAAGATTGAAGGCAAAAGGAGAAGGGGACGGCAGAGGATGAGATGGTTAGATAGCATCACTGAAGCAATGAGCATGAAACTGAGCAAACTCAGGGAGGCAGTGAAGGACAGGAAGGCCTGGCGCAATATGGTTCATGGGGTCACGAACCATCATTATCCCTACAAAATCAACTCAATTTTAATGCACTTGTTCCTGCCCCCAAGTGATGGCATTTCAACTTAGAAAATGAGCTAACTTTGTCCCCAGCGAAAGATGTTTCCCTCTAAGCTGAAATGCTTCCCACAAGAAGGTGAGGAGATGGTGCATTTTTCTATAAGATTTGGGAATACCTTTCTTCTTTAAATAGATTCAGTTAGAGTGGCAATAAGTGTACCACTGAAAGACCTGAAAGACCAGGTTAGGGACAGATTATCATGGAGAAAATCCATCCATGTGGTTGCTAAGAATCAACAACAACTTGATGGCACATAATCAATGAATCAATCAATCAATGAATTCTTTAACAAGAAACTGGGAGCTTTTCTCTACACCAGTGTGATCCAAACTTGGCCACTTTAAGATGAGTGGACTTCAATTCTGGGAGTTGAAGTCCACTCATCTTAAAGTGGCCAAGTTTGGACAACACTGCTCTACACATTCCCCAAGCTCAGATGGCAGGGGCAGTTGTCTGGTTGGGTCCAGATTATGGTGTGCCTGACTGGGAAGTTGCTATGCAAGCTCTCTATTTGGACTGAACCCTACAGCCACATTCAGAAAGGAAATCACCTCAGGGCAGCAGCGGAAGGAAAGGAAGCAGTGGGACCTTTGCAGCCTGAGAAGTTAATTCTGGCTTTAAGCCACACAGGCACTGCCCTAAGCAATACCTCCAGTTATTACTCAGCAGCCATGGGTCGCATTCTGAAAGCAAGGCACCTGCAGCGCAGGGAATATACCAACCTTTCCACCTTGGGAGGAAGCACTATTTCCCCCAGTGTACATTTCAAGAGTGACACAGTATAGCTTCTCTAAGATGGGTGTGCCAAGTAGCTTTCAAAGGAACAGGCTCTCTTTATGATGACACTGGACAGTTATCAGCATTACGGCCAGGATTGGTAGCCTTCTTGTCCATCCATTTTTTCAGGACATATATATTCCAAGTATGGTCACCACATAATTCATTCTATGATTGGACTCTGTGAAATGGCATGTAATCCTCATTGCATACTGATGTACTACCATTTCTAAAAGACTGAATTTTGAGGAGACCCACCCTTCCTATTCCTGGTTGAAGGGGCTATGCACAGTTTTGCCTTGGTGGGGCCTGTGACAATAATGAAACCATGGGGAAGTTTTGCAACAGAAAAAGGAAATTGATCGGATAAATATTCAAGGCACTTGGGAGGACAGGTCACCAGAAGTATAGGAGGTATGGGGGGATGACTAAATCAGCATTAGGTCTGGAGGCATATCCTTCTGTTATCTGAAGGACGAAAGCTGAATAGAACAGAGTTTATCCATCAGCAAATCCTCACCCCACCCCCTAAAACAGCTCTTGGTTGTTAGTGTAGCTTTATGGTGCCTGGTTTACACAACCTGCAAAAGATGTCTGCAATGTTTCAGCTTCAGAAATCATTTTATTCAATATTTCATTAAAATTTTAAAGCCTGGATCTGAATTCAAGAAAAAATGTTTATACTGAGAGAGAAACATAATTTGCTGTGCATATCCATTCCCGAGATTTAAGAGTTTCTGTCAGCTTGTCTGTGAACACAGTTATACTTTTCATCCATGTCAATCTGAAAGGTCACGTTATCACTGAGTATGAAATAAACTCATGTCTGTGATCTTGAAAGAGTCCTTAAACTGTCCTTTTATAAACACAATAAATGGAAGATGGTAACACTTCATACACGGTCTGATTTAAATGTTTACAGTAACTGGGAATATGATTGATACCTGTGGATCAATTTATACCAGAGGAATTTTTCCAGCAAAATTTCACAGGACTGCAGCTTCCAAACTCTCTTCCAGAGTTCTATCATTTGGGGTTTACGCTGCAGCTCTGGCAAGTCATAATCAGATGAAAATGCATGAATTTTGAAAGATCTCATGCTGGCAAGGTTAGTTCCTGAGTAAACAACGAAAGCAGGGGGTGAGAAAATGAACATCCAGAGAGAATTCCACAGTGTAATTACTCTATGATCAGTATTTGCTCAGCTATTCCACTAAACTTCTAATTATGCTAGCACATTTCATCTCATATCATGTTATTAGGACAAAGGTCACCACGCAAGATGAAGAAAAAACAAATTTTTACAGCATTAATTGGGAGAACTTCCTGAAGGACTGGAATCATAGCTTTGTGGTGTTTTTAACTCTGAAAAAGAAGTGTCATTTGGAATTTCAGTCTGAGGATAAAAATACCATCCTCTTGCCTTGTGGTAATAATAATAGTCTGACACTAATTATGTTGAGAAAAACTAAATAACTGACATTTTGATACTGTTTTGTGTTCCAATCTGCCTCCTGGGTTGGGCCAGCTCATCTTGTAGTCACTAAGATTGGCCTTGAATACTGAATTGAAATTGTTTGGTAAGAACAGAAATATTCTGTATTAAGCCACAAGATTGCATTGGTTTAAAAAGCAAATAAATAAATAAACCCAAAGAAACCTGTAAAAACTCCGTTCAGGGCCATGAAGATGAGTGAAGCCAAGTCAAGCTGTCAAGACCTCTTCATGTTTACGACTTTAAATCCTTTAAACTAAAGGTGCACAAGGGCCATCCTGTCAGGTTTAGCCCAAAGAACTCCAAGAAACTATGCAAATTCAGTTCTACTGTGTTTATTAGCTACAACCTCTAGACAGAAATCTCCCCAGACGGAAACCTAGCTCCCAAGCCAGCCAGCCACAACACCGTGAATTCCTCAGGGAGGTGCCAGCCTCATCCTCTTGAACTTCCCACGCTCCTCCGGTGAACTAAGAACACACTTATCTCCCCGAGCCTGGCCTTCATAATTCCATTCCATCACACATCCATGGCCTTGAAAGCCACATCTCAGAGCCCTTCAAAAATTCTTACAAAATGTTAATATTTATTGTGACTAGAGAGGGAAATCATGAAATACATAAGTGGTAAGCAATCATCATAACAACAGTTAATTTTACTTAAATGCTAATGTTAATTTTAGTTAAATGTAAATGAAATGAAATTTAGTTTCATCCAAGCCACATCCATCACTTTCTGAAGTAGAGTGCCTGGCATTTTACTCAAAGATTAGAACTACCTTAAAGTTTTGCACCTGTTCTAATCTTTACTGCTTCAGATTTGTAAAGCAGAGTCTAAAATAGGCTTGAAGAGAGTCAGGGGTATCTGCGGGCTGAGGAGGGGATGGTCAAGAAGATCAAAATAGCAGGAGCAATTGGTCAATGAAGCCCCCCCTTCTCCTCTGGAAACCTCTAGGGAGAGGTTTGATCAAGAAGAATCACACCAACTTGGGGAAAATCTTTCAAGGGGCTGCACCAGTCTGGGCTAGGCAATTTGGTAAAACTGAAGTGGAAATTACAAATGATAGAAATTGGGGTGGTGGGAGCCATCCATTTTTGCCATCCTTTTCCTAAGTGTCCTCTCCTCCCCCCCCCCCAACTATTTTTGTATCCTCTGTCTGCTGGAAGCTCAGGCCTCAGTCAGGTATAAACTTGTTATTAATGAAATGGCATTTGTTGTGACTTTTCTACTGGCCGAACAAAGGACACCAGAATCAGGAGTAGATTGTTCTAGTGTTTGCTTTATTTAAGTTTCTAGAAGAACTCCAGTAAGTCTGAAAGAATTATAACATATACAGACAGACCAAGGCAACTGAACAACAATGCAACATTACAGGAAAATTTAATCAACCAATAACAATGACACAATGCACATATTTCTCCTTGCCAAAATATAGACCTTGTTACATTTACAAATCTAGGTGCTATGGTTGTTTTAGTATGTGAATAGAATAAAATCTTTCACTGCAAACCAGCATACTTCAACAGGAAAAAGAAACAACCTCGTGTTGTGTGTCTACTTCAGGGGTAGGCAGTACTGGTAGACATGTTGACAGCCTGAACAACTTATTGCAAGCTGTTTCGTTTGCTGGACTATTCCCAGCCACCAAACAAAGCTACAGGTTAGTGTCTTCACCTTTACCATCCAAGATGTCCAACATGTAGTTCCTCCAACACTCAGGTTCTCAAATGATTATTATTACTCTCAATCCCCACATAATACAACTTCTGTTAAGTTGAAATTCATCATGGAGCTGGTAAAACTCCACGGACTGAAATTCCAGCCAGTCTGGGTTGCCACATAGACCTGAAATAGTGTTGCGTCTCTCCTAGTTTCTGCTTCAATCACTTCGGTTTTGAAGGGAAAACTTTTCATCTCTATCAGAGAAAACATGTCAAAGATTCTCCATCTGATGTAGATTATTCAGTCTGTTTACCCTGTATGATTCATGAGACAATCTGTCTACATCTGTGTGACTGTGCATCCATTTGAATTCTATTTTATATCTGTGCCTTTCGAGGAACAATCCCTAACGCTGCATTTCAGCAGCTGCTATAAACGGAATCCCTTTTTGTGGACTAAGCATTGACATTAGTGGTTAGTGATGAGTGATGATGGAAGAGAAGTGAAACTCTCTTCTATGTAAGTCCTGGTTCAAACATTTAACTCTCCAAACCAAGCTCAACACTTCCTTGTTTATTTGTGCATTATTTTTTTCTGCAGCTGTGAGTATGATGCAAAAACTATCAGGCATTCACTGCTGTCTTTCCTAATGTGTGACATAACTGCACCAGTGACATTGTGAAACATCTCCAGCCAATTCCACTGGTAAACATGCGTTACCATGTGTGATGTGTGGCTTGATATCATTTTTCTTTGCTTTTGTGAAAGCTTGTTTACACACAGGCTCCCCACTTGTAGTAAAATATTCAAGGGGTGGAACACAGTGGCTAAATTTGGCAGGAACTTGTTATAATAATTAACCAAGCAACCCTAAAAGCCTGTAATAATGATAAAATCCTTTGCCTGTAATTATGGTGGGAAACATCTTGGAACCTTCTTCATTCTCCATCTGTAAATAAGCCTCTGCTAGATCTATTTTGCTGAAATGTTGTTCTGCAGCACAGTTGGCAAAAACACTCTAAATTCTAGACAAAAGGTATTGCTCACCCTGTAAGAGAGGATTAATGGAAACTTTAAAATCACCACAGATCCTGATATTTCTAATTTTTTTAGCTACAAGAATCACTGGTGTAGCCCATGGGCTCTAGTCAACTTTTGGAAGACTTCTCTCAGCTTCTGTCCAATCCAGTATGCACCTTTTCGCATATGACAAATGGATGTGCTTTGTGAAACTTTAGTGTGTTGTATTTTCCTGGAAAACTAATTTATCTTTGATGTGCTTGATATGCTAATAATATTTTTTTAATACAGGCATAGCATCATCCAATATTCTTTTCAGCATACTTTCAATGATCTCTGTGGACAGAAGAGTAGCATGCAGATTGTTGATGGAACTCCAAACCTCAGCCAATCACAACCCCAGAGGATAAGTATACCTGTTTTCACAACCTATAAGTTAATTGTATTTTACAGTTATAAGTATCACTCCCATGGGAATTATCTTTTCTCCAATATAAGTTTTTAATTATATTTCTGTATAAAATGCCCAGTCATCAATGGCACAAACACATCAATCTTCCCAATAAAGCAAGCTTTCCTGCTGTGCTCCCCTTTGTCTTTACACACTGCAACTGGTAAATTCTTCTTTTGCTTGCTTGTTTGTTTTTACTGCAGCTTGAGTGGCTTTTTTTCTCCACAGTCCTAATTTATCATCATTTTTCTACACAATAGATATTTCTGCTGTTTTACTGAAAATTCTAGAAAAACTAACTCCACTGAATCTGCAAGAATTACAACAGATATGGTCTGGCTAAGGTAACTGAGTAGCAGTACATAATTACAATCATGCTTAATCATCAATAGCAATAATAATCCAATACACTACAGCATTTGTGATAAATTTTAAATGATGAAAGGAAAACAACTGTGCCTTGTACACCTACAGAATGCATAGAACTACAGTAGACCCACCTGACATGAGGCTATCAAGCAGAACAGCCTCTGCCTGAAATGTACAGGAACTCCATGAAAGTTGGATTTAGAAGAGAAAGAGGCTCCTGAGATCCCACCGTTAACATCTGATGGATAATGGAAAAGGTAAGGGAATTCCAAAAGGACATCTATTTTTGCTTTCTTGATTATTCAAAAGCTTTCAAGTGTGTAAACCACAGGACATTAGAAACATGGGTGTCCCAGGCTGAACAATTTGTATGAAGACTAGGAAGTAATAGTTAAAATAAAATGGATAGCAACTAAACTGGGAAAGAATATAAGAATATACCTATACTTATTTATATAACTCATATGCAGGACATACTGTATCATAAGAAATGCTGAACTAGAAGAAATAGAAATTGGAATTTTAAACAATTGGAAGAAAAAGCAGCAAACTCAGATTTCACTTTGATTACCAGAAGTAGGAAGATTTAACAAATTTCTTTTGAAGGTAAATTAAGAGAATGTAAAAGTCAATCTGCTGCTCAGAATTCAAAAAACCCAACGACTAAGATTATACTAACAGGCAATGCCAATCCAATGAAAATAGATGAAGAAATTGTAGTAGTAAGGTATTTAACTTCCTAGGTTCACAAATTCACAGGGAGGGTGATTACTGCCTTAAAATAAAGAAACATCTGCTACTTAGAAGAAAGACTCTTATAGATCTAGACAACATGCAGAGGTATCACACTGACAACAGAGGTATATATTGTCAAGGCCATGATTTTCCCAGTTTTAACATATGGCTATGAAAAGTTGGACCATTAGAAAGGCTGAACAAAGGAAAACCAAGGTCTTTGAATTGTGGTGCTAGAAAAAAAATGTTGAGAACACCTTGGACTGTCAGAACAACAAATAATTCTATATAAGATAAAGTAAAACCAGACTACTTACTGGAAGCACTAATAATGAAACTAAAGCTTAAATAGTTAGACACATAATGAGAAGGCAAGAGTCATTGGAGAAAATCCTGATCCAAGGAAAAACCAAAGGCAATCAAAAAAGAGGCCAACAGAAGACAAGATGCCAAGATACTATCACTGATGACATGAGCATGAGCTCACATGAACTCAAAGAAACAGTTACTGACAGACAATCCTGATAAACTGTTGTCCATCAGGTCACAACAGTCAGAAATGGCTGAACAATAACAGAAACGGGTGGAGGAGGGAACGAGAGGCTCTTGAATTGTTGCTGAACAACTCCCCTCACCATTAACAGACTAGTTGGAATGCAATAATATGTGAAGTACATCATATTTTCTTTACCAAGTGTAACTGAATAAATCTGCAGTTGAAGCTTCTCAGGGCACACGTACTAAACTGTACCAGCTTCCTAGAGATCATACACTATCCCAGAAGAGTAATAGAAAACTGAGCAATAAACCTAGCACCATAAATTTAACTTCTTTATACTGTTATTTTAGGACAGGATCGGTATCACTTGATCAACTATCAATATAATTTGCAGTCAGATAAATAATTAGAAACAGGAACAATCAAATCATTTTGAGACTGTGTTCATCCGACAGTAAAACCCCACTGAGCATAAACAGGCTGTTTTTCTAAGTAGACACACATTGCATGGGCTGAAAACCTACAATTCTAAGCAATCAATTGGCCTTATTTCCAAGTAAACATATATCCACCATGTAATTAGGATATTGAGTGTGACTGCCAGAGCCTTCTTTCTCTGGTTGAGGATAAGTACTGTGAATGTACATATGGGATGTGTTAGTCATGCAGAAGCTGTTAAAAATGTTTCAGAGATAAATCTCAGGGATTATACATGGTCATTCAGTTATGAATACTCCTCAAAGGTCTCTGAAATGGCAGAACTTTAGAGCCTCCGCTAATCCTTTACAGATCTGACAATTGTGGAACTGGGAAGGGTATGATGGCATATGATTAAGATCCACATTGCAGCATAAGCAGTATTAGTTATGCTGTAGCATGCTGGATTATTATAACAAACAGCCTGATCTTGTACATGTTAATGAGAGGGGAAGGGAAATTTGAGGGTTCACAGGATTGAAGCCATCTCAGTCAGGTTTACTCCTGAGTAATTACATATAGTTTAGAAGCAGGCTAAACATTCAACTATTTATAGTTTTGCACTGCAATCTAGAAGTCATAGTTGCATGGACCTGCAATATATTTAGCTAGCTTCCTTGCAACCTCATCATGTGCATCTACTTGAAAGTAAAGCTTCCTATGCTCTGCGGTCATTGCTTCCAGTAAATGTTCAAAGAACTGCAACTTTAGAAATAAATTACCTCTACTTTGATGTCCCCTTCACGGATCATTACTTTGCAGTGATGAAGGGGCTTCCACATCCCAGTGACATTAAGAGATGTACCACTGGGAGTGTACACTCCCAAAAGAATCATCCATGACAGGTCACAGACAAGAGATCAGACTGCACACAGTCCATTAGAATTGTCAACCTACTCCAGAAGTCTGTCAAGAAATCCAAATCCATTTACAACCAGGACAATGTCAACATGATACTGAAAGATAAACCACCACCATCACCACCCCAGATCAGAAGATAATTAATGAGCTACTAGGGAAGAGCAGAAAGCAAGTAGAAATAGCACCAATGCTTATGTGTCTGGATTAAAACACAAAGGAAGTCCAGCTGATATATGCCCAGAGGCAAAAGGAAGTTAGGAGCTGCAAAGACTTTCATGCCATAAACATCAGAAGAGAATCTTCTCTTGCAGACAAGAAAATCATAGAAGAAATGGAGAAGCAATAATTATTACCAAAAGGGTATCAAAATCCAAAAATTATAAAATGATTTCAATTCAAATCTAAGTCAAGTCACTCAATAATATGGTGATCCAAGTCTATGTTCCAACTACAAATGCAGAGGAAGCAGAAGTTGAATGATTTGCAACATCTTGTGGACACAACATTAAAAAAGACATCATACTAATTATATGAGAAAAGAATGCTAAAGTTGGAAATAAGTTAGCATCTGGAATAGTGGGAAAGTTTACCCCATGTGTACTAAACAAAGCAGAATACAGAGAAAACTTCCCACAAACTACTCTGTGTGTGGACATAACCATATGGACAACAGGCAGGCAGGCAGGCAGGCAGGCAGGCGGGTGGGTGGGCAGAATGAATGAATGAATGAAGGTAGACCAGTGACTACTGGTGACCTCCACTTATGGCAGAATTCTACATTCTATATAATATTCAGTATTCAAAGCAAATGTGATAACTGGGCCTATTTTGTAATCATTGAGTTCAGAAATTACACTAAACTTGAGATAAGACAAGGCGGTGCCCTTGGATGTGTTATCATTGATGCCAACCAAACTCTGACTCACCCTATTTTAAGGCATAATAATGAAGGTGATGGAAGCTGGCAAAGGACAGTCTCTAATGATATCTTTATTTACAAGAATGTTTCCAACTGCAACCCAGTAGTTTATAAAGAAGTGCACCCGTCAAAGCCACTACCTTTCTTTATTGCACATCAGTGGCTGCTGCTCCGTACAACAGGTTTCTATGTAATTTTCCCCCCCCAACCATTTCACACATCGGTCCCTCAGCTTCCCAAATGGTTTCTGTGTTTCAAATCGTTCTTCTATACAGTACAAGCGACCACTTCCTGGAAGGTTTCTTCTTCCAGAACAAGGATTACGTTCGCCTGACACGCTGAGCCACAAACAACTGGTCGCGTTCATAGCAATGGCACTGAATGAAAGCAGCTGGTGTGATCAATTCAGTGTGTTCTGCGAATCGAGAAAACAGGGCCGCGCAATCATGGCCCTGAGTCCTCTTTACGTCGGAGCTTGCGCTCTTGCTTCAGAGCCATAAACGAGCACACTCAACATGAGCGCAGAGGCGACAGGGTTGCGCTCGCCCGCCACGCAATCTGTTGCTCAGATACCGCGGCGCGCGCCAGACAGCGGCTACCCATCGCCGACTGCGCTCTCGCGCTTGGTGACTCAGCAGTCGGACCGAAATCGTCGCCTCGGAGAGAGGCAGCGAAGGTAGGCCGCCTCACCCAAGCGAAGGGAGGCAGCTCAGCACGGGTGTCTTCCGTTTCCATGGCTGCACGCGTACACGCTTAGCAAACCGCGCGAGGCCTCAAGGAAGGCCGGGTTTTCCCAAGCCGCGGGGCGGGTTTTGGAGACGTGGCAGCGGAAGGCGGAGCGGGCTGGGAGGAGGCACTATGGCAGGGGGTTGGGCCGGATTCTCGGAGCAGGAGCTTCGGCGGCTTCAGGGGCATCGCAAAGGTAACCCCAGCGAGGAAAGATGCTAGCAGCGGCGGCGGCGGCGGCGACGAGGAGCGGGGTGGGTTGCTGGGATTGGCGGAGACCGGACCGACTGGGATTCCAGGATTCCAAAGCATCTGATCGGTTCTCCTCCTCTGACGTCATCTCCCCAGGGCGGGGGATGCGCGAGGCGCAGAGGCTTCGGTTCTCTGCCAGAATGGGAATAACCCCCCTTAATTCCAGAGGCGCTTTCTCTAAGAAAACGCATCGGGTCGCTTGTTGTGAGAGCAAGGATGAGCTAGGAGGTCTCTGGACCTACCTGCCGCAGGGAAGCTAGCATTGTCTGCACATTTTCGAATTAAGAAAAGCCCCCCCCTTTTTTTAATGAATTTAAAAATGGATCGTTAAAAGATTCAACGCAAACTGAGAGCCAGTTTGGTTAAGATTCTGGTCTAGAAACCAAGAGACGATAAGTTCTAGTCCTCCTTTAGGCGCAGAAGCTGTCTCCGAGCCAGTTGCGCGCTCTCAGCCCAGCCCACTCCATAGGGTTATTGTTGTCTGGAAAATAGGGGGAGAGAGAACTTTTATGCTGCTTTGAGCTATTCAGAATAAAAGCGGAATATAAATCTAATAAATAAATGCCACAAAATAAGGAGGACTGTTCTCTTGCCTAGTACATAAAGCTTTACACAAGGAAACAAGCATCTTTTAGAACATTAACTTTCCTCTACCAGACCTCAAAACTCTTGGGGGGAGGGAATTTATGGATGAGGATGGGCTTCATGGAAAGTGCCTTGGAAGAGTAGAACTGGGCTCCTTAGCAACTGTTTACCCAAGGCCTAAACAATCTCCCATATCAAACCCAATTTAAGGAGCACAGAGTAACCTCCTCTGGACCTTGAAGACTTTTCCAGCATTTGCCATTCTTAGTGCCAGCTGAAGCAACAATTTCTTAGGGGGGAAAATGAAATAATGAATCTTCTTTGCTGTATTTGCTGATAAGGATGGAGAACTTGTGAGTTGTAGTCAAAAACCATGTGGAGGCTAACATCGGCTTGAGCTTGCATGGCTGATGATCATGGAAAAAATATTAGTGCTGCTATTTGGGCAGGGGTGGGGAGTGAAGATGTAAAGGACCAATCCCTGAGTCATGTTCTTTGTTGAGACTAATTTAAAAGGAAAAACTGCTCCCATGATGCTGTTCCAAAAATACTTGATTCCAAAATTAGTGCTAGTCTATGCAAGTCTCAATTCTTTTATATAAAAATGCAAAAGTTCTCCTATTGTATAGAAATACCCCATTCTCATAAATATATGAAAGTGTGGCAACTAGGAACTGATGGGCTTAAAGAAAAATGACCACATATTTATTGCAAATTAGGTCCATGTACTACTTCTTGTAATGTCAGCAGGAGCTGCAGAAGTACATTTCTTAATAGTTTAAGCCAATAGTATCTTTTAAATATCAATGTCATGTGAATTTTTAGTAGTTTAAATTGTTTTTATGAGGGCTGAACTCAGAACAGATGATCTCACATGTTTTTCTTTTATTCACTTCTTTGGCGGAAGTTATTTTTTCAGAGGTGTAAAACCAACATCTACCTATTTGTGCTATTTAGATCCATCGGGTCCCCTGTCCAAACAGCAGAATCAAGCACTTTCAGTAAACAAAAGCTGCCAGCGTCTGCAACAGAAAAAGCCTTCTCAGAAGATAGAAGCAGCAGTGGAATTGCCAGATGGAGCAGCTTTGTCACCGTTGGAGAAGAGGCTTACTGTGCCCACTCCAAAATCACCATGCGAGCCTCTGGCATCAACTGAACAACAGGAAACCAGAAATCAACAGGTGGAAGTTGGTCTTAAACAGTCTTGTAATGTTGATCCAACTGCAGCAACAAGTCATCAACTCGTGAAAAAGAAAATGGAATTGTTAGTAAGTCTGTGATAAAGTTGCAAGAATGTTACCATCCTCGATAAGTTAATTGGAGATTTGAATAGTAAACTGACATGCACCCATTTTTTCAATGGTTTTTAGAGTATTAAGTAACAAGAATTTTTCTTCTTTTTGTTTTGGTATGTTTTGTGTATAGTGCAACACCTGATCAATTCCCCAATCTTGATGTCAGATGCGCAAATCCTTGTAGGCCTTTCCTTGGGTGCAGACAAAAAAAGAGGGTTCTGTGTCCATAATTTTCAATTTCTAGAGATACCTGTACACGTGTATAATTTTTGTAGTAGAGAAGAGTTTCAGGCAATTATTTCCATATTGACTCATTTACCAAATACAGTGCAAAGAATGGGGGGGGGCATTGGAGCAATCAACTCAATACTTATTAGAGTCTTGTGGGGAATTTCTGCTGCTCTGAAGGAAGCTGGACTGAAAGCACACTCCACCATGCAGATTGCAAAGGTTGCTTCATTTACAGCTTTTCATCGAAAAACCCAGATGCTTCTCAAAAAAGCTGCAGGTTTCTTGAAAAGTTTGAAAATCATAGATGCAAAGGATTATTGTATGTTTTCTGTAATGTCAGCCCAACTCCCTCCATAGAATCATTATTAACTAGTACAGAATTTGTCAAGCAGAAATAATTGTTCTGTGGCTGCTGTATGTGACCTTCCTGAGGTTTCAGTTTGGCCCTCAACGGCCCCTCCTTATTTGCAAATTGGGCATACCTACAGAGGTCTAGTCAGAAGGAAATCATATTCAGAAGAATGAAGCTGCATTCTACTTCTATCTAAGATCACTCTGAGGGCCCTAATATGTGAAATCTGTAGATATTCTGCCCTTTGAATCTTGTGATGCATAGGCTACATTTCTCCTTTCTCACACCCATATATTAAGATGCTATTTGATCATGTATCCTATTTGAGGAATTCAGAGAACCTGAGGGATTATAACTGAACTCTGAACTATGCCCAAGAGACCTGACTTCTGAATCCAGGCCTGGCACTGGAAGAGTTTCTTGAGATTTTTCAAACGTTTTGAAAAAAATGGAAGATACATTGTGAGTCAGTTATTTGTTACAAAGGCTAATTGAGGAGAGAAAAAAGGAATAGAAGTATGTATTGATTCTTTTATTTTGTCATTGTTCAGGCAGGAGAAGTCTCGGTGGGAAATCCTTCAACAAGAGCAGAAACTGATGGAAGAAAAAAATAAACGCAAGAAGGCTTTCCTTGCTAAAGCAATTGCTGAAAGGTGCGGAGACTTACAGCTGGAGAAACACAATGCACGTTTCGTCTGTATTATTACATTTTAGTTAATCTGTTTTGCAGCCCTTCCTCTTTAAACATGATAGAAATTAAAAGTCTTTTGCCAGGTTTTTAATTAACTGAATTAATTAGCCTTAATTTTAATTTAGAGTGTAACTATTTTTATACTTTAAAAAAAAAAAGTTAGCTGCTTGAATATGCATTCAAGTAGAAAAGTAGGATGTAAATCAAATAAGGAAATATACTTGAAGATATAATCCCATTAGTTTCATAAGGGACAATCGAATTGTTTCTCTCTGTGTATCTTGGGGCTTCTACCATGAGTCCTAACCAGCATAGGCAATGGTAAATGATGGCCTGAGTTCTAATTCAAAACGTTTGAAAGATGGTAGGTTTGCTTCCTGAAAGTTACCCCTTAGAAAACCCAGGTTGAAAACTGCTGGCTACTTTTCTTCTTGCAAATGAATATGTGGCCTTAAATATGTTTCTTTGATTCTCTTGAGAATAACAAACATCCTTTCAGGAAAATGATGCAGTGTAAATATAGGCTGCTGCTGCTAATTCTAAAGAAAGGGGATTTAAGTGCTGTTCAGTGAGGGCTGGAACCCTGGTCTCCAGCGTGACAGAGCCATTTAGTTTTTCAATTTTGAGTTTCTAAAACAACTGTTTTCGATATTTGTAGAAGTTGAGTATAGCTGTTCTCATATTTTAAATTGATTTGTTGAGTATAGCTGTTCTCATATTTTAAACTGATTTTGCTAGCAAGTATGTGATTTGGCAGGGGATATAAAACCTATTAAACTGATGTCTGTTTTAAGCACAATTTATATTTTTAAAAAAGTTTTCCTATAACTCAAGCTTTCATTAGAAAAAAACTCAGAGTTTCTTGGGAATCTGTGTCTCCCCTCTCTGGAAAATAGAAGCTCCTCTGCTTCTGTAATTTGCATTTTAAAAGAACACGCAATGATTTTGGGTGGTTGTATCGGGCAATTGTATCTTCTATTGAAATGCATGGTTGGTTGTAAGTACAGGTCAAATGAATTTACTTGTTTCTTCCCCAGATCTAAAAGAACTCAGGCTGAAACAGTTAAATTAAAGCGAATCCAAAAGCAGCTCCAAGCTTTAGATGACATGGTATCTGCTGATATTGGGATCCTGAGAAATAGGATTGACCAGGCAAGCTTGGAGTATTCATGTGCTCGGTGAGGACTTAATGCCAACTTATTTTTTTCTTCCTAACAGCGGTATTGTTTGATTTGCTGCCTTAAAATACAGCACATTCTTGCAAAAAAATTATTTCATCAGCATCTGCTTTCATTATCTTCAGATTTATTTCCTGCTGCAATGCTCATTAGCCCTGTTCTGTTGTTATATTTTGCTAATATAGCCTGTGGGCACAAGCAGTTTGAAAAATGACATAACGCATCGCTGCTCCAGCGAAAAGCTAAACAAAATTGAAGAAAGCAGCAGTGTTGATCACCGGTCTAATTTGTTTGCATTATGGCTGAAATTTTTTCGTTGTTCAGTAGATGATAAAGTATTGTAATTACTCTGGTGTGATAACTATTGTTCTCACTCAAATGTTACTAATTTCAATAATCTGTGGGGTTTTATGTCTTAATTATCAATGTGTTAACCTTGCCAATTAAAAAAAAAGTTTCCAATAAGAGAGATAACAAGCGAGCAAGAAATGGAGGATGCCAATTGCAGTGATGCCAATGCAAGATTCTGCCCCGCTAGTACTTTCTACATCTCAATACCCATTCCATTTTCTGTCAGAGAAAGGATATCAGGGTCAAAGGAGTGCTACTCGTATACTGAAACTCACTTGCAAACCCATTATCCCATTCCCTGCAACTGTTGGCCTTTCCTGTGTTAGGTTTGCTATTAACTTGGTGTAAGCCTTTTACACCATTGTCAAAATACCTCTTACTAAAATACTGTACAATTAAATATAATTAAATGTTGGGTTTTTTTAGGAAACGTTATGATAAAGCAGAATCAGAGTATGTGGCTGCAAAGCTGGATCTCCAAAAGAAAACAGAAGTCAAAGAACAACTCACAGAGCACTTGAGCACAATCATACAGCAAAATGAGCTCCGCAAGGCCAAGAAATTGGAGGAGTTAATGAAGCAGCTGGAAGTAGAAGCTGATGAAGAGAACCTGGAACTGGAGATAGAGGTAGAGCAAATGTTGCAACAGCAGGAAGCAGAAGTTGGAAGGCAGGTGGCTGAGGCACAAAAGCTTGCTCCAGTTGGTGTGCAGAATACAGCTCCCCAGACTTTCAGTAAAGGACATGAGAATGAAAGCCTCAGAAACGTTAATGGAGCAGCCTAGAAATTCCCATACAAATGACCAAAGTCACACAGTAAACTTTGGTTCTGAAGAAATTATGGTTCATCTGGAACATGTCTGATAACTCATCTTTGATTGTTCGTGTCATAGAAGCACTGGCATATAATGACAAGAAGCCTTTGAATTTGTGCAGTTTTCCAGTCTCTATTATTATTAGATTCATGGTTTATATATACAAATGATCTTTTTCCCCTCTCCACCTTTCCTTCTTGCATGTGATCTATTATGGAGGGAAAGGATAATGTTATCTACATAATATTTAAAATGCAAAACACCGAGCCAGTAGGAGTGAGGAATTGTGTATATCTTGCATGATAGAAGATCTCACTAGATCCTACATTATTGGCTTAGACACACAAGTTTTAAATGACACTCGTTTTTCAATGTTTACAAATGAATATAAAAGGATATGGATGAGTGAATCAAAGAGTGTATCAGAGTGTGCCCCATTTTTGTCCTTTGCCCCCAATGTGATTCTCCAGCTGGCAAACATTTTCTACCCTTGTTAGTGATTCTGTTAAAAAAAAATGGTTGGGCCATTAATGATTTCTCCTTTAAATTAAGTGTTTCTGGACTAAACCTAATTACTGAGCAATAAAAAGGGGAAAATACCTTCCAATATTTTAAATGTATTATTATTAATTAAAATATAAACAAACAAACATTGCAATCAGTAGCAAACAAACAATGGCAAACACACATTTAACACTGTGTTAAATTCATATTTGGATTCTCCAGATTTTCTAGTGATTTAATTATTTCACCTTTTTGTTTTATTCATCCTTGCCTGTTTCTCTACTGTTCATGTGTTGTTGAAGTGTTAGTCCGTTGTCCTTACTTGCATAATCAATCAACATGTGCCAAATTTCAATAAAAATGTCCCTGCTCTTAAGAATTGGGTTAGTTTTTCTTGTATTGCTGCGTTCTGCAATTATTGGACTTCAGAGTTACATCAAAGACTTTATCATATGCACTAAAATAAAATGATTTCATAGAGAATTGTTAACATTCTTGTTTTTAAAAATGAAAATGTTGTGGTTATGAATTGTAAAGCCAAATACAGCACAGCTTTTTTCCCCTATTACCTGTAGCTTCTCTATGCCCTAGCCGTAGCCTAACCATAAAACAAATCAATTCATGTTAAGAGCCATTGCAGTTGTTACCTGTTCACTTCCAAAGAGGAAGTCACATCATCTCACTGTCTACTGACTAACTTGGTGTTAGATGGTTATTTGATAGATCAAGCTATTGTGTGTTACTTATGTGCTATACCAGTGTTTCTCAACTTCAGCAACTTCAAGACATGTGGACTTCAATTCCCTGGCTGGGAATTCTGGGAATTGAAGTCCACACATCTTAAAGTTGCTGAGGTTGAGGAACACTGTGCTATTCTGTCATCAGAAACTAAGCAAGGCAAGCTGTTTTCATTTCTGGGGTGAAAGCAGATAATGCTGTTAAGGGCAAGAGAGAGAATTTGAAAGCACATCACTTTCAGCACAGACTTGTTTCTTTTATTTTTATTGTACTGAACTGTGAAAAATAGCTGCATGTTCTTAGTATGGCTCAGAAAAAGTGGCAGTGCCAAAGAGGAGGGACTCAGGTCCTACTAAGACTGGAGGACCTGTCATAAATATTATTAAATGGTGAGCATGAGTGTTTTTGCCCTAAATGTCGGTGTCACCCTGATAGTTAAGCTACAAAATAGCAGAACCCAGGGAACAATATAAATTAACTGCTCTCTTCACATGGCTCAGATTCTGAGTAATGCTTCTTGGCCATTTCAGCAAAGCAAGAAAAGAAAAGGCAACTTTACATGTTTCAACAACAGTTACTTTGCACTCTTGAGTATTTTAAATAAAATAAAACTTAGGTCGTCAAAATCTTTCCAGATCAAGTAAATGCACCCTCGCCTCTTCATTCAGTTATTTAATGAAGTGATACTAAGTACTACTTGCACTAAGTGAATCTAGTGTTGACAGAAATGGAACACAAAAAAGATACTAAAACTAAGGAAGCGGTAGCATGCTCGTATAGCCGCTCAACTTCCAATGAAACTATGGGTGGGGAACAAAAAACATAATACACAAATCAATTAAAAGAACCTCCGTAAAAATACTTTATCAACACATCCTCCCCTCAAACATACTGGGCTCCATTAACATCCCAGCCTTGGGGAAATGTCAGATCTTAAAGGCCTTTTGGAAGGCCAACAGGGTCGGGCTGTCCAAATCTCCAGGGGGAGGCTGTTCCATAAGGCAGTGGCCATGACAGAGAAGGTGTGCTTCCTAGCACCCACCAGGTGACACTACTTCACCAAGGGGACCTGGAGCATGCCCACTTTGCCATATCTAGTAGGTCAGGCGGAAACCATCAGGGATAGGCAGTCCCACAAGTATATTATCCCATGCTATGTAACACTTTAAGGATGACAATCAGCATTTTGAATTGCACCTGAAGCCTACCAGGAGCCAGTACAGCTTACGTACAGTGGTGTTACATGGACATACTATGGTACACTTAACACTGTGTGTGCAAGAGCATTCTGGATCAGCTGAAGCTTCCAAATGCTCTTCAAGGACAGCCCCATGTAGTGAGCGTTCTAGTAATCAACTCGGGACATGATTAGAATGTGCCTAATAGACAAGGTTGATATGCAGCATGTCCAAAATGTACAGGGATAATCCCAATTGTCTTGTGTTATTCCATATACTCCAGCCCTTTCCCTCTATCCTCCTATACAAAACACTGTTTGCCCTGTTTGTGTTAATGGCTGTAACCTCTCATTTCACAGCCAGTTAAATCCCAAATCCCCTGGCAATTAGATAAGCTTTGGAGCAATCTGATCCCAGGGGTGTGCTTTGTATGGACCAGCTGTCTTGAGATCCTCCATTATTAAGACATGATTGCCAAGGATCAGCAATTCTCTGCACTAGTTAAGTTACAACTTCTCTTTATTTTACCATTCCTTGCCACTTAACCATTTTGGTCTTGCCATCTGAGGCAACCAACAGCAGCTGTGGATTGAGAAGATATGGATCTGTATCTGTACCAAATGTAAATCAAACCCCCTCTCATTTGGCTTTCTTATAATACAGTAAAACATATCTCAGATATTAAGAAAATCTTGGTGTGATATAAGTGTGACATCAGATCCATATCATATGAGAACAGCTCAACAGAATAGCTCAACTGTCTACTCAATTGATTGCCATCTTTGGCTGTACCCACAGCTCTGCTGGAGCCCAGGGTTGCAAAAGCATCTTCTTCTGCTTTTTTGCCTTTGCTACTCTTCTACTTGCAAAGGTTTCAATGACTTTGGGTTGACAGCTGGTTAGCCTTTTTTTCCTCTCCGCCAAGATCAAGAGACTGCCAGGATGTATAGAGTTTTGGCACATTCTGTCAACATGCTTGCAACTCTGTAACAGCGCTGGTTGATACCAGAAGCATTAGGAGGCAAAGACAAAGCACACCATATCAAGCAAATGCTTTTTTTAAAAAAGTGGAAAAATATGACTATTTTGTTACGTAGCTGGATTCTTCCCAACTATGCAGAAACCTCTGCTTTACATGTAGCTCCCTTTCCTTGCTTGCAATTAGCATGGAACCACCAGGTTTGCTATGAATGGGGGTGCAGATACACCAATCATGTCTCAGTGACTAATGGCTTTCATTTTAGTACTTCTTTTTACTAAATGCTGGCTGTGAAATCATATAATTGAGCTTTTTTTTTTCTGCCTGTCATAGTGCATCCTATGTATGTTTTGGGATAAATTTTACTACAACAAGTGAGATAGAAGTTTTACAAATAAGCAAATATTTCGTGGTATTTTTCCTACTAAGTATACACCCAGCATTAAGGAGCTCTTTTTAGTTCCCATCTTATTGGATATTGGTTTTCACTTAAACTCTGTTCTGATTCATTCTTCATCAATCTTCTTTATATAAGAAGCTTAGGAGAGACTATTGCTAGAAAAGGGAGGCCAGAGTAAATACAAAGAGCACCTGAACAAACCATGATTTGACACTCTCAGTTACTAGGTATTTTTCTTCTTCAAATGTTTGTTATAGCACAATAAGTTGTATGAATTAGGGGCCATATTTTGTAGTTACAGTCATTTTTTCAGTTAGCTAAGCATAAATCTGGGATAATGAACTGTTTAATGTTTGCGGGACAGATTGTATATTCTTGGTTTTGTAAAATCCCCAGATCTTTTCCAAACTTCTATTAAATGAATATGTTCCTGCTTGTTCATGTTCCTCCCATCTATCTAAGCATCAGTTTATAACTAACATTATCTGATCTAGAGAACAGTCAATCCATGGCAGAAAGAGAGAGATTAGAAACATTCTGAGGACCAACTAGTATAGCTGTTCTGTATTTTAATTAATATCTAAAGTACCTGGTAAACTCCTGTAGTTTTCCTATGCTGTCTTAGTTGCAATAAGCCAAAAGGGAAAAAAAAAAGTGATGACCAGGTTATGAAAGGTGCCTCTGGAACAGAATCCCAGCATCAGGGCATGGTTGCATACAAATATTAGGCACAAGAACAGTTCACTATCCCTTATTGCAAGGCAAGGAAAAGTATCATTTGCTTAGTTCCTTCAAGTCAGCTGCTTCAAAAGATGCAGAGCCAATTAAAAAATGGCAACCTAGCATGTGCTTTGCATAAACTAGATACTGTGGTCAGCACATGTATTTATTTTACAGATATTCTGCTTTTCCCTACTTCAGACCTTAAAACAGAAGTCCCCAAACTCTTCAGCTCATCAACCCCTTCATGAAGTTTCAGATTGTTCATCGACCCCCAAACATTTATTATATGAAAATAATTTAATAAATACTACTTTAACTAATAGTACTGCAAATAATAAGAAGAAGAAGAAGAAGAACGGCCCCTTGGATAGTTCCATTGACCCTTGGGGGATCAATACTGACCACTTTGGGGAACCTGCTTTAAAAGGATAGGATAAAAAAAATCAGGGAACAATGGATAAAAACAGGACGGAAATAAAATAGTAAATATAACTGTGTATAATACACAATATCAGTAAGTGCATATCAGCTGAGTCTTTACAACTAAGAAATGTTATGACTTACTATTGTCCTTGCTCTTATTTCTGCCATAGTTCTACTAAGCTCACCCCTCATAAATGAAAAGCTGAACCTAAACTGGGCACTCTATTAGGTTCTTACATCTTCCTGATCTGTATCTGACATACCGTCCCAAGTCTGTCTGCCAAGTATGTTTTTTAAAAAAAAAGCCAAAATGGTGGCCACAACCATGCAATTAAACCTCTGCCTGTTTCTTATGTGCCCATAAAAAACAGGAGGAACTTCAGTCACACCATTTTGACCGCCATCTTGACTTTTTGACCATAGCTTGTAGACACCCCTGCACTTTCCTCTGCATTCAAGTAGCATGCACAAAAAAGGCCTATCTGTGCCAATGTCTTCCAAGGGGCAGGTTCAGCTGTCATTCAGCCATTTATCTCCTGGAAGCGCCTAAGTCTCCACAACAATAACTAAGCAGAATCAGAGTGGTTATAGTCAGGGTTTACTTGGATTATGGCTCCCATAGAAGAAAAGGAATAAGTATAAGCACTAAAATAAATTAGCAATAATGTCTTTGTCAAGCCATCCTCATTAAATCTGACGTGGCTCTAATTATACTCGATGCTAATTTATGGCTACCAGATGGGGGCTACAAAAATTCAGATAACACCTAGATGGCAGAAAATATATTTTTTTAATTAATTAATTAATTAATTAATTAATACAGCTGCCCACCTCACATATGTGATGCAGAAAAATTTAACTCTGCATTGCCATCTAGTGATTATCTCAGTTTTGCAGCCCGGATCTGGAAGCCCTAATTAATTTGGAACAAAAATCCTTTCCATTGCAAAAACATGTTTATGTTGAAGGCAAAGCCCACTGGGTAAGACCAATAAGGAGTCTAGTAGCATCTTAAAGGCAGGGCTCTAGACATTTTGGTGCCCTAGGCAAAGTCATGTTCTGGCATCCCCTATGGTTTGGCTCATCTTCCAATTTTGTTAGGAATTTCAAAAAGGCACCCTCTTGTTTCTTTTTTTCTTCAAGTTTTTGGGCTTTACACTTAGGATTTTCAGCCCTGGACAATTTTTTTTTCTTTTCTCAAACATTTTCACATGATTTACACAGTAAGTAATTTTAATTACACCAGCACACATTGTTGTCATATGGCAACAATTCTGAGAAATGATATTCAACCCTCCAGCAGGCGCACTGGCTCACAGGGTACACCATTACTGCTTTTTGCTTTTTTATTGAGTTTTTCAGAAGTCTTTTCAATTTGGATGCCCCATAAAATTTGGAGCCCCTAGACCAGTACGTACTTGGCATTAGAGCTGGCCCTGCTTAAAGATAACCCAACTCCACTGCATTATTACAAAAGCTTTTATGGATTACAATCTACTTCATTCTTTCTCAGTCCAATTTACCTCACAGAGTTGTTGCTGCAGGAAGAAATTGGAGGGAGCACTAGAGGTGCTGTTTTGTGAACTTCTATATAAAAGGTGGGATATATGTCTCATAAACAAAAGAGGGAGAGAGAAGAAGAGGAGAAGGAGAAGGAGAAGGAGAAGGAGAAGGAGAAGGAGAAAGAAAAGGAGAAGGAGAAGATTGGAAGATACACCACTAAGGGCCCAAGAGTCTGAGTATCCCCAGAGCATTTAGCCTAGAGTCCTTCATCCCTGGCAGTGCTGTTGACTGGACTTCGCCAGGGATGAAGTTCAGATTAGGAGATGTATGGACTTGGGGAAAATCACATTCTCTTGGATCAGGTCTAGTGAGAGTTATGTGATGAGGTAAGAAGCATTCACTTTCTGTTTTTTCTTCCCCTCTTGTTCCCTCCAGGTCTGTTGGGGATCTCCTTCCTCAGATCTGGCAAGAATCAGACAGCACAGTGCCCATCCATTTCAGATTAGTGAAAGAATGTGATGGAATGTCATCCGGAAAAGTCTCATTTGCTAAATATTATGGTTCTGGAGAAACAGAAAATCTAAGTGTTATTTCAGAAGATCAAAACATAAGAAATAAGAGGGTGAAGATGATGTCTTGTGAAGAACCGGATGCATTTTTAATAAGACTGCAACTTTAATTCAGTTCAGAACGTAGTCTACACTATTACAAGTTATGCTGATTAATTTGTGGGGAAATTAATTGGTGGGACTGAGAGTTGATGGCACTGATTTTTCTTTGGGGGTTTTGATTCTGTTGTATTGTTAAAGTAGGCAGTGAAAAAAAATATTGTATAGAATACCTTTTACTTCTAACAAGGAACTGTTGATTTTAAGCCAGGATAAAAATATGTGACAATTTGCAGATGGTTGACCACATTACTTTTTTTATAGTACTGTAGTCCCTTTAAAGTTGAATTTCACAGTCCACTTGAAGACTCTTGATTGTCATAAATAATGCACAGATTGGAGACTCTCAGTGAGTTTAGTCTATAATAAAGACACTCTCACAAACATATATTTTTGTACAGTACTTTTAATTATTTTGCAAATGATTGTTAAATACAGCAGATATCAATTTTACTTAGTGCTAAGTTATGTAATAAATAATTACTAAGATAGCTAATCCATCATTCAGTTGGTCCAATACAATAAAATTCTGTAACTCTAATGGGGGTAATCAAAATCAAAATATGAAATGCAAACTTTTGGGTTACAGTCTTCTTCAAGTAAAAATGGAGAGAAAAGCTTTTCAGCAAGCTCCTCCCCACATCTGCTGGCTATCTTGGTTAAGCAACAATTACACAGGAAAGATCCTGTGCAGATGTAACATTATGTCTTAAATATAACAGCAATGTCATAAGATGAAGCTACTGGAAAGTGGTTTCTTTGCAGATGCTTTAGCATTTATGAGATTCTGGCATTTGTGCTGAATCTGGCAGGGTACCTAATATATTTGTTTGCATATGTGTTTGTATTAGTTTGGGAATTTGGGACTGCAGCTCATCTTAATATCTTAATTTGGGAGCTAGCCTAGAATTCAAAGAAAACTGTCTTTTATACACATTAAACTTTATTTTTCTTGCCAGTGAGTTTCCACCATTTTTATTAACTGAGTTGGGGGCAGGAAATTTAAAGACTGAATCCAAGTTACTGCAGTGCTCAGTTAGAGTGCTCAAAAAGGAGAACCAGTGTTAAAATACTGCCTCCTCCTCTGATATCTCTAACCCTGGATATCATATAAGTAATATAGGAGTAAGGATGACACAATAAGAACAATGTAAAAGAATAAATAAAAATAACAAAACACAGGTGGAAGAAAGATCAGTTAATGTTTATGTACACTTACACAGTTATTATTACAAGTCCTGTACGTGAAGTTGAGAAAGTTAGGCTTGTTGAAAGTATGCCAATCCTGATTTAAAATACAGATCACATTTCTTTTTCTGTTTATGGCATTTTCCACTAAACTCTTCCCCCAAAGCCAAATTGTTTCTTCGTAATCTATAATCAGAAACAGAATGAAGATAGAATTCATTCAGATGTCTGGTCATGCAAGTTAGTGCAAATAAACAGGGATGTTTTCACCGCTTACAGCTATATTACAAAGGGTTTCTCTGTGCTGTTTTCTTAGGACTCTGGCCCAGCTAGCAGTGGTGGGACTTCATCTGTCCCCAAATTACTCTGTTAATCTCTCTCTCTTGCTCCTTTTGGTGCTCCACTACTATTCCCCCAGTTGCTAAGGCGGCTGTAGGTTTCATTTTTCCTCTGCCACTTCATGACTGATTGGTGGCTGAATTGTGAATTCTGCTCTGGACTGACTCTTAGCTTTGGCCTAAGTAGCTTTGACTACTAAGTATTAGTATTAGTTTAACACTAAGTCTAATACCCCATTCGTTTTTTGTTGTCTGAGACATTTTCTCATGGGATGGAAAACATTTCAGGTTTTGATCCACTAATACAAGTACCTGGGCTGTGCATTCTGTGCTCAGCAGAATTTATCCCTTTATATGTTTGGGATTTGAACTAAACATAGTATTACACTTCTTAGTTAACACTGTCTTTCAGACAACATAGAGAGAGGGGGGAGAAAAATCCTTTCTGTCAAACAACCATGAAACCTATAAATGTCAACCAGAACAAAAATATCTGTAGTCTCCTTTTCAACATTTTTTAGAGACTCTGACTTATTGAAAGATAACCTGCCAAGAAACATTTCCAACTTACACAGAAAGGGTAGGAAAACAGTATAGCAGTTGTGCAAATTTGTTAAGATATTAATTATACCACTTTTTCCCTGAAAGGTTTAGATAATATGTGATATTCTACATTACAATACATGAAATGCACTCTCTTTACTCATCACCTTTAGATGAACACCAAAAGAATTTTTCAAAGAAAAGACAAAAGAATAATGGATGAGGCTAAATGTTCTCCAGGACTTCCAGCTGTTTTTTTCTTTACAAAATTAATTTTTTAATTGCTGCAAGGGCCATGCACTTTGCACTCTTATGGGTTTTTTTATTTAACTTTATGTCATTAAAATATAGAACAAAATTTAATGAGAGGCACAGAAATGGAGAAGTAGGGAAGAGGAGATTTATTGACAGAAATGAAATTTGAGGAATAAAAAAGGTGGAGCTCTGAATAACTGTCTGAGGGCAAAAGAAGGTAATAGCGGAGAATAAAAAAGTGAAGGGTAAGAGAAGACAGGGGAAAAAAAGCATGGAGGAGTGAGAGAATATTTAAGAAGATGAACTTACTAATATGTACAGTAGTAAGTTCTTAGCCTCAGCCATATTTATTTATCAGCGTTTTGCAGAGAAATTTCCAGGTCCTTTTTCTAATTTGCTACATTTGATACCACCTTCAAATCCAAGTCTTACAAAGACAAGAATATCTGACTGCTTCTCTTACAGACATTTACAGACTGTCCAAAGATACATATTTTTGAACAGATCTTAGCCCTAAGATCCAATTTTCTTTGGGCATCTTCAATCAAGCATTCCATCCCATCCTTCCCCAGTTGCACAGAATCTATTTTGTTCCAGCTTGAAAGGAAGGGCTGCCTCTATAGATTTGCATCAGCCTAGATAGATAACTGATATCCACTTGATTACCTACAAATCAGACAACTGTCACCCTTTCTTTGAACTGCTGCTGAAGCTGGATGGGAATGCTAGCTGGATGCATCTGGATGTTCTCAAAGTCCACTTTAGCTTTAATCACATCAGCAAACTGATTGTTACTCTTTGGGACATGATCTCCCTCCTGCAGGTATCTATCTCCGGAATGCATATCTTGTGTACTCTTGTAAAGATGTTGTGGCCTAATTAAAGATGGGCCCTGTTCTCTAATTTGAACAAAAGCTCCTTTCCTTTCCTTTCCTTTCCTTTCCTTTCCTTTCCTTTCCTTTCCTTTCCTTTCCTTTCCTTTCCTTTCCTTTCCTTTCCTTTCCTTTCCTTTCCTTTCCTTTCCTCCCCTTCCCCTTCCCCTTCCCCTTCCCCTTCCCCTTCCCCTTCCCCTTCCCCTTCCTCTTCTTTTTTCTCTCTGTCCCATAACTTAGCATTTCCTTAAGGCTGTTTTCATGTTGAATGGATACCTGGGAACAATGCTTTGGGCAGTGATATTTCCAGCGATGAAAAGGCAGCCAAAGTTTCTAAAACTCATTAGAAGGATTCATAAATAAGTGGGGCTTATCTAAGTTGCTTCCAACATGTTTGCCAACAAGAATCCAATTACCTCATTTGCGATGAAACAATCCGCTGGACCTACTAAACTTTAATTCCGAATTTCCTTTTCTCATATACCATTGTGTTACAGTCTGCTGCTTTACAGTTACCATGTAGTTTATCTCATAAAGAAGGGCAATACGATATGGCAAAATGTCAGAGCCAGAAGTAGAAACATATTTCAGAAGGGTAGCTGAATTAGTTCTTTATAAAACACCATCCACACTAAATGGAATTCCAGCCAAAAGAGCATCACCAGAATTTTTTATTTATTATATATATATATTATTATTATATATATATATATATATATATATATATATATATATATATATTATTATTAAACAACTTTTTAACAAGATAAAACAGTAAATTTTTTTGAAAAGAAATACAGAAAATAAAGAAATATAGTGAATAGATAAGAAAGAGAAGAGAAAAGAGAAAGAAAAGAAAAGAAAAGATTATAAAGAAGCAGCTTCTGATCTTCCTAATGTTGACCCTTCATGTTGCCCACATTTCCAGCAGTTATAAATGCATTTATATTTACCCTTTCTCTCTAAGATTACATCATAAATTCCATCTTTCCATAGTCTACAGTTTCTAATCAGCAAACCCATAAATCACAAATTCATTTTTTTTCTTCAACAAAAAGTCCATAACGGGTTTCCCATCACTAATAAATGTAGTTATTGTTCTTTCCCTAATCAGACAAGTCAATTTTGCCATCTCTGCTAATTCTGTCATCATCACCATCCAGTCCTCCATTGTGGGTATTTCAGAGTCTTTCCATGTATATATAACAGTTTCGCAGCAGTTATCATATACAAAAACAATGTTCCATAACTCTTTTCTAATAGCAAGAAAAATTCTGGTTTCAGCTGAATGTTGATCTTTAAAATTCTTTGTATCACTGTGTGTATTTGAACCCAAAATTTTCTGGCTTTTTTTACAAGTCCACCAGGCATGACAAAATGACCCTTCATGTTGCCCACATTTCCAGCATAGATTTGAGGTACCTTTATGCATTCTGGATAGTTTTTCTGGAGACATTTACCAACAGTACATCATTTTATAAAATTTTCTTTTAAGTTATTACATAATGTAAATTTCAGTCCTTTTAACCACATATTTTAAGAGCATCTCCAGAAATTTTAACTTACCATGGGGTGACTTTAGACAGTGGGAAAGCTAGGGTTGAACCACAAAGCCAGGGCCCCACAATCAAAGGGGAGGCAATGAACCCCAATGATTAGCAGATGATGACGGTAACAACAAACTGCCCTATGGACATACATAGTCCACCAAGGACATGCCAACATCCATTAGGGATGACTCTCATCACAGCATTTCTTCAAATTCATTCTGTACTTGGGGGTCAAGATAGGAGGCTGGCTAGTGCTACAGCTGTGCCTTGTTTCAGTTTTAGTTTAAAATACTGTAACTGTTTTCAGCAAGAAAAGAATAATTATTCCTAAAAATTCAGTGGGCCATCAAAGAGCTTCCGCAGCGCAGCCCAGTATAGCTTATCAAGGAATAACTGGCAGGTTTGTGCTACTTTTTTTTTTTTCTGCTGTCACTTTTTTATTACTCATGAGCACATAATTAATTGATGAATTGGAGTTCTGCTGCTTTAAAAAACCAAAGAAAAGACATGTGGGGAAGATCAGGAATCAGATGAGTTACTGAATCTTAAACTTGGTCTGGGGTGAGGTTGCTGAAATGGTCACTTAACAAAACAGCAGGCAGATAGGACTAGTGTTAAAACGTGACATCCTTATTTTCTTGTTGTTGTTGGAGCAAGGATGTAGATAGTGCATGTGTTATTAAAAAAAAAGTTATAATAGTTATTAAAAAGTGTATGTGGTGGTGTGTACCAAATGATGGCCTGTCTAAATGGATGTAGCATTCATCCAGCTAGCCGAATCAAGGTCCACTGCATTTGTATAGTTATGATACTGTTATAATTTAAGTGAGTTTAAGATGCAGAACCATACATGTTCAGAATGTTTCTCCTTTGTTCAGGCCAGGAGGAGGAAACAGAAGAAATATATTTGCGTCATCACTGAATTAGCACAAATGGCCATCTCAAGGGAGCTGTATGAGACTATGGAGTCCAAGTTCTAAAATGATCTTGCCAGGAGCAGAAGGATGAACACTGCAGCCCATGACCTCATGAGAACTAGCCCTCCCCACCTCCCAAATAGGAAAAGAAGGATGTAACACCACAAGAGACTTCCTCAGAGTCTTCCATATTCATGGAATTCTTTCCCCCCACCCCCAACAGTTACAATGTTGAATTACTTTGCCAGTTCCAGTGGTGATATTTACTTATTAGCTGTGCAGTCTAATCCTCATATGCTCCAGGAGATCATGGACCAGACTTATTGTCAAAATTTAAGATACTTCCATACTTACTACAATCATTATTTTCTAAAATAATTCAGATCTGTGTTTCCATGTCCGTAAAAACAAATCAAACAGCAGTCAAGGGGAAACTGCTTTAAAACACAGAAATTTGTTTAGTCCAGCTAAATTCTGGATTAGACATTTTTCTTCCCTGCTGACATTTTTGTCCATGCATTTATGTAACTTTGTTTATGAATGCAAGGTTTTGCAAAACCAAAGCCTAAGTGGAAAATTCTTTAACAATAATTCCAAACATTCTCATTTATTATATTTTTAAAGACATGACAGCATGCAATGAAACATTTTCAAATGAGTAAAGAGGATGCAAATGACATAGTGACTTTTTAAAGATTAAAGACAAGTTTAGAAGTCAATGAGATTTTAATTAAATTAAATGGTACTTTAATGGGTACTTACTAGGGAGATTTATGGAAACATATAAATTTAGTTTCCATGAGGTGAAGTCTAAGCTTTTAAGAATTACCCTTCGTTGTTTTTTCCTCATGCAACATAATCCCCAAATATTTGTGAATTGTGACTAAATGCTGAAGTTTCCTTTTTCAAAAAGAGAGTTGGAAGGTTGAGGGGGGAGTTCAGTGGTGCCAATTTGTCTGCCTGTGTTCTGATTATTGGGTGCATTTTTAATTGGGGGTGTAAAGGAGAGTGGATGAAGGGGGAGAGAGGTTTCTTCCTTCAGGTTTAGTGATATCTGATATCCATCCTGAGTGCAGCCAGAAGGGCAAACTTTACTCTCAGGCTGCAAAGGAGGGAGGGAGACCCTGGGGAGGGGAATGGGCAATGGATTTGATTTTCCTTTTTCTATGCCTTTCTTTTGTTTTTTGCAAACTTTGCAGGATATCTGTTATTTCCTGTAGGCAGTGATGCCTGTTTTAGTATTTCTAACTCATAACTCTGATTTCCCCTTCCATTTTAAAGAATGGGATAAAAAAGTCCTTGAAAAGAAGAGGGGGACTAATGTGCACTTATTTGTTTACATATTCTCCCTCTTGACTGCCCCTGTCTCCTGTCTAGAAGTGCTATCCAATGACCCCTGGCACTGATTAAAGTTTCAAGATGACCCCGGAGAGCTTTCGTTACACAGGCTGGTCATAAAAGTTGTTTAAATGACTAGCTTATCCAAACTCAGGGCTTTCTCTGCGCAGAGTTCTGAGTCTGTTCAGTTCCCAGGCACAGAAGAGCCCATTAAAGGGCAGCCCCACTGAAGTACCACTTGGAACTTGTTCATCCCTACTCTCTGACTCAGCTCAGGCATCACACAGATCTACGGTGTGGTTTGTTTTTGCTTAGCATGTGATGGGAACCCAGCTATGGCTTATATTCAGCATTACAGTATGTGCAAACCCATCTATTATGAGCTATTCAACAAACTATGGTTAAAATCAACCATGTCTTAGTACAATGTGTGACCCTGGAATGCTCTCTCAAAACTAATCAGCAGACATGGTCTTTGGTAAATCAGTGTTTGGGGTCTAGCCATGCCTAATGTGAAAACCTCTTTGGGGAGGAGAAGCCACTCCGTGGCAGCCATTTTGCTTTAAAAATGTGTACAACACAGTCGCCAAAGTTTGACTGTGTCCACTGGTCAGCCCAACATTCCATGATCTCCTTGTGTAGATTCTGATCAGGAGGTGAGTGAGAAAAACTTGCAGTGGTGAAGAATGAGAGGTTCTTAGTCTGAGTCCAGAGTTCAAGTCTGCTTTTTTTGGAACTGCTCTACATGCCCCAAATATCCTTTCTGAAGGAAATATTTGAATTAATTTTAGTTAAGTACACTCATGTTCTCAATCAATCTTGTAACAAGATGTAGTGAGTGCTGAACACTAAACTGACTTGACTGCATGAGACATGAACTCAAACATGCATTCTTAATGTTTTGGAGAAGTAGAATAAACTTTGGTTTCAAGTTGCTGCCCTCTCGTAGACTTGATTGGACTCCGATGGTCTGCTCACCCTAAAGTTGCCTGAGGTATTTGGAGTTCTAAAGCCTAATTTTCAACTGCTTGTGGCATTTCTAGATGATATCAAGATGTTTGGGATTTTTTAAAAAGTTGAATGGACTGTGGAAACTTACCATAGCCTTCCTGAGTCCCAAAAATCCTTTGAAAAGGAGCAAAATGGAAGAAGCCCGCACCAGGCTAGGTTAAAAAAATTAATGCAGGTAAGTAATTTAAGTAAGATTATAGCTCTTAATTCAGTTTTGCAGGAAGAGTGCAGTTTTGCAGGAAGAGTGCAATATGAAGCAATTTTCAGCAAGTGAGATATTAGTTATGGGAAATATTTCAGAGAGTGCCCCAACACTTTTTTCTTAAGTAGGTTTATTTTATTTTGTTTTGTTTTATTTTATGGTTTACATTCAACCTTTTGTTCAAGAGCTCAAGGTGGCATACATTGCAGTCATTCCTTCAATTTTTTTCAACACTCAGTGATGGCTGAATGACCCAGAGAGCCTCTGTGGCTGAGAGTGGACTGCAACCTAAGTCTCCCCAGTTCTTTTCCAAGACTTTAACTGGTTCTGGTCCTCCTTACTGGATATATTCATCCAGAGGATAGGCAGCCATCTCTTAGGGATGCTTTATTTTAGATTTTTGCATCAAGCAGGGGAAGGACTCAGTGGCTTCAATAGCACACTTCTTAACCATATCCTTTCTTACTGATGAATAATTATTGCTTTTCTTGGCTGTTGCTGTTTCCCCTCTTTGGTGCTTCTTCTCCCTTCATCTTCCTTCCCCTGGCCCTAGTCTGGCTTTTTTTTTTTTTTTTTGAGTGATCTGAATAAATCAGTAATTGTGTAAGAAACTACCATGATTTGGCTGCATGCTAATCTTATGAAGGCAAAGTAGAGCTAAAGCAGGGGATTCTTGGATTCACCACTCTTTAAGCCTCCTTCAAATGATTGCTGAAAAGAAGGCTACTTTGGAGAGCTGACCTGAAACTTTGCCAAAAATCATCTCCCTTTTCAAGTCCCCCTTGGAACTTCTTCAAATCCTCCTGAGCATTCTCAAGGATCTCCCGTCATCATCATCATCATCATCATCATCATCATCATCATCATCAGTTATACCACTTTCTCACCCTCACCCCAGCAGCCAAGATTTAAAAGGCCCCAAATCCCTTTGGAGGTCAGGAGGTATCTACCCAGCCAGACAACTGGTGCTGATCAGAGATGTAATGGCTCTCAGCCAAAACGCCATGGATTAGACAAGAGGGAAGTATCTCAAAGTGGGAGCGACTATACGGGTTTGTTGAAGCTGCCTCTGGCTGTTTAACCTTTGGCCCCTCCCTGCAAGATCTCTCACCATGTTATGTTTCTGATTTCTTTTCCAAAATTTAGACTGCCTGCCTTATGGGAAAAAGGAAGGAAGGAAGGAAGGAAGGAAGGAAGGAAGGAAGGAAGGAAGGAAGGAAGGAAGGAAGGAAGGAAGGAAGGAAGGAAGGAAGGAAGGAAGGAAGACTGTCTACAGGACATCCATATACTTTCTCTAACTGTATTTCAAAGAATACTGAGAAGTAGCTTTCATCTATGTGAGGGAAGTAATATCACATACTAATTACCTGGATTTTATTTCCTTCCTTCAAATAGACCAAACAACAGGTCTATGATGCTTCTTAGATAAGTTATTCATAGATTTTGACATGGCTGTTGAACCATAATGGCTTAGTTCTTACATACTTTTAAGTCTTACTAGGAGGACTTTCTTATGTTAAGCCAAAAACAAATGGCTTACAAAGTACATTTTTAAAAAATGGTATAGCATGAAGTGTGAAGGCAGCCTTAGTGTATGTCAGCCTTCAATAACTGGGTTGAGAGAATGCATTGCATCCTACAAGTTAGCCAAGACAAACATTTTCAGAAACTTTTATTCCTTGATATATAAAATCCCTCCTTATCAGGAGCCTGGCAAGTCTTAAAATTGGGGAGGGGAACTCCACTGGAGAGTTGGAATTGAAGAATCAGATATAACTTTTGGCTCAGAGCAAAGCAGGATTTTTCTGAAACCAGAATTCTGAATAAATAATTATTTTCCTAACAAAATTCTTGACAAGAAAAGCCACTTGGGAAGCAATTTGAAGTAGTATAACACAGGCAGGAGGAAAGTTAAATGCTGTTTTCCCACTCCTAATTGCCATTCTAAAAACAGTTTTTCTCATGGAAATTGGGTAACATTGTATGCCTTTGTGTGACATTTCATCTGGCTCTGAGAAAACCTTGACGTGATGAGGGAATGGAGCAAGGAGTTTGAGAGGGGTGTGGATTCCTCTTTGAAGACACTGTCTTGGTTTCATCTTCTTTAGCAGGGCATCTGGGGGATGGATAAGAAGTAGAAAAGGCAACACTGAAAGGAGGGATATGGACTGGTGGATAAAATTATAAACAGCAGGGAGAAGAACTCACCTAACAAAAAGGATTTACAAGAGATTTAGGACTCGTGAACAAATGCATGAAATACTTTCATAACATGCCACTTCACACATTTGCACATGAGTACACACCAACTTCTCACTTGGAAAATCTAGGATGTCTGAGAGAAGACTTCTAGCCACAGTCAAGATATCCTGGGGTTGAGATGGTGGAGGGGGCAAAATTTCGATCATGCAGGGCCAGCTGCTTTCTGAAATGGCATCATCCCGTAAAAGTACACCTGCTGCATAAAAGAATAGTGTAGGAGGAAGTCAGGTTGAAACTATTTTTACACTGCTATCAGCACAAATGATCGCAGCAAAAACCACAAGGTTTGTCTTTATTTAGCAACAATCAACCTGAACCCAAGGTAAGCAGAAATGCCTGATTTTGGTGTTACCCTATAGAGTTACCTTTATCTAGCATTTTTATTCCTTCTTCAAAGGCTCTGGGTGCTATTCTATTGCAGCAGGACTCTCCTGGTATTTCCTTGTCCCTGTATCTGCCTTCTCATGAGACATAGGCCTTTTTATTGCTTTCTAAAAAGATGATTTCACTGATTTCATGGCTAAAATAGCCCATGTCAATGATATGGTCAAAGGATGCCGGGGGTATGGGATGCCTGTGGCCTCTTGAGTCTTTGGCTCCCTGCCGTTCAGTCCTTGTCAATTACAGTACATCCCAAAGCTGATTTTGTTCAGTCTTTGAGGATTTCCTGGCTTTCAGGTGGAATCTGGGTCAGTCCTGAAGAATAACTAGCTGCTACTAATTGGTGGCAGGGGCTCTGGTGCAGGGCAGTGTAAATGATTTATTTATTTAATTTTTATATAGCCACCCATCTCACATTCATGACTCTGGGCAGCTTCCAATTAAAACATAAACAATGCCAAAGAACAAAAAACAAACCCCCAAACCCCATACAAACAATACAAAGCATTAAAACAATTAAAAACCATACAATACAATCACTGGAAAAGCACAGTAACTGAAGAACTGTACAGCCATTTTATAGTTGCCACACCACTCTCTGATCCCCAGGCCAGATGACAAAGCCACATCTTCAGGCTTTTCCAGAAGGCCATCGAGGTCGGAGCCGGCCTGACCTCAGGAGGAATGATGGGATGGGTAGAAGAGAGGCGGTCCCTCAAAGAACCCAGCCCCATGCCACGTAGGGCTTTATAGGTCATCACCAGCACCTTAAATTGGACCCAGAAGCAAACTGGCAGCTTGCGGAGCAGAGGTGTAACATGCACAGATCTAGTTGCACACATAACTGCATTTTGCACCAACTGAAGCTTCTGAATACTGTTCAAGGGCAGCCCCATGTAAAGTGCATTACGGTAATCCACATGGGATGTGACCAGGGCATGAGTGACTGACTGAGGGTAGAGCCTCCTGATCCAGGAATGGGCACAGCTGGTGCACAACTTAAAAATGTGCAAAGGCCTTCCTAGCCACAATTGCCATCTGCTCTTCTAGCAGGAGTCATGAGTCCAGAAGGATCCCCAGATCGCACACCAATTGAAGAAGAACCATCCAAAATGTGATTTACTATTTGAAATGGTTAACATTGTTTAATGTTCCATTAAAGTTGACAGCAAATCTGTTAAAATATCATCCCAAGAGTTAGTTTAATAATTTGGGTTTCCATTCCCATATACTGGGGATTGCCTTCAGTGAACAAAAACAGTAGAGGAAAAAAATAGGATGCAGTGAAAAGAAAGTGCAGTGGACTCTCATCCCTGGGACTCCAGAGTCATATAAAGGGTGGGGCATCTTATGGGTGTCATTTTTGTTTTTGTTTTCCCATAGGCATGGATACAATATGATCCTGGAAATGTCAAAACAACAAGGCTAACATTACTGAGTTACGCTACTGTCTAAAGGCACATACTTGGTTCCTGCCAGGATGCTATCCTCACTGTATTTAAGTGCTCCTGCTTCAAAACAAAAGAAAAAAAGACCTTGGTTGAGTCACTCTATGTTCCACTCAGATCAGCATTCTTTGCAAAAAATCCCAGCAGCAATTAGTGGTCCATAAGAAAGGTGGCTATTTGGCTAGCCATCGCTGCAGACAGGATGCTGGGTTAGACTGAGCCTCAGTAGAGAGGTTTTATCTCCAATCCACCTAACCCTGCAGTACAGAAAGTTCTTCCATGGGTCCTGGGAAGACATTTCTGGGTTTTATTTGTGGGTGCACAGGGGCCAATTGCAAATGCTCAGCAAGGGACAGATGCTCGGCATATGCCCAGAATTATTTTTTAATATTTCTTTTACGTTCATTGAATGTGGATATGCACAGAAGACGAGGGGGTGGGCTCCATATCCAAAGTTATCTGGAAGAGTTTTCTGGTGTTTAAGAAGATCCTGCTTTCAGGATGGATGCCTGTATCTGTGTCTCTGAGTGTGGAAAGAAGCATTGGAGGAATTTTGTCCCTAACTTGGTAAACAGCCTGGCAGCATCCTACACAGCCTGAATGAGAGAGAAGACAGGATAAAACAGCCTCCTCCCCATCCAGAGCTCCTTAATTAAATGCATGGCAAGAACCAGGGGAAGCACATCTGGTTTCAATCTGCACAGGCCTTTGATGGCATCAGATGTTCTTTTCCCAAATTGGGGGTGGGGGTTGGAAATCTTGGCCTGCCTGTGGCAGCTCTGAGCCCAGGCTGGCTCCTATCACTGAACCACAGGGGCCCTTCTCTTTCCCTGCCATTGGTTGACCTTTACAGCACACTCACTCCCCCTCTGTCCTGTTATTCTCCCCATCCAGAGAGCACTCAAACCTGGTGAAGGAAGGTCCATGTTTTACCTGCTGTTTCCCTGCTTTTTTATTTTTTTTAATTTCCAAAACTATGGCATTTTGGAGGAGTTCATATTGTTTTGGGGCTCCACATTTAAGGAACTGTTTTCATTAAAAAGCATTGAGTTTGATGAGATGGGAGATCAAATGAGAGCCCTGTCTGTGGTGTTGCATCACCTGTGTATGATGAAGACCCTGTGACTGAGACCAATGTGTCTGTGGAGACACATGCCATAGGAAGCCATCCAGCAGAGAATCAGGAATGGTTGCCGCTCTTTTGTTGCCAGTAGGCCTGCCATGCAAGGCTGAGTTTTGTTAGGTAAAAGTTGAGCAACTTAAGGCAAATCAGCCATTAGTTTAATATAGGGGCAGGCACACAAAAGCTTTACGAGACAATCATTAATGGGTTGAGGGACACAGATACATCTTATGTATGCATGTAAACATACATGTAGGTACGCACACAAACTAACAATTTGCATTTTCTCATGTTAGCTGTTAGCTTATTCTTTGGCCAAAAATGAAGGGACTGGATTCTGTCTTACTTTAAAATAGTCCTATCATATTTCAGCTGTATCAACATGTTTGTACATGATTCTCACAGCCTCATTTTTTAAATGGAAAGCCTTTCTGCTAGAATGGCCCTTTTGAGCCTGAATATGGGAAATGAGTTCAGGCAAAGCAAGAGACTACCTGAAATAGAGCCGCACCAGTTCCTCAACAATCCCTCCAGCAATCAAAGCACATCCTAGTATGCCAGGTCAGCTGGGTTCTTTGGCACTTGGGTCAGAAAATCCTTAAAAAGCTTCTCTTTTTTAGTGGCAGTGAAAGGACAACCATAAGAACTTCACCTTGCTGGGTCTTCCCCAATACCCCAAGCAGATACCTGGGCAGGGGACTTACAATTAGGTCTGTTGCAACAATAATGAAAAAGCCCTCTTTTCCCCAGCAGTTTTTCTTAAGAAGCATAGCCAATTGCTCCTGGAGAAATCTGAGGATCTTGTCTTCACCTGTGAATTGATCCCTATTCCCCTGACCTTTTAGATTTGGGTAGAGGTGTGCTGTGGGGGTGGGGTGCTGCTGTTGATCTGGTTTTTCTGAGACTCTCTTTGTTCACATCTCTCCTTGTTCTTGTCCAGGTATATGGATTGTCTTCCAAATCTGTCAATGAGCAGCTTGGGGATTTCTTTTACAAAAGCACCACACCCCAAAGTGGCATGAGAAGCCTGGCCCCGAAAGGGAGTGCAGGAATACACCCTCAGAAGCTGTAGCAATGGCCACTCACATAAATGTTTACACTGGTTTAGAGAAAAGATGGAAGAGCAAGCTCCCTCTGACTACTCATGATGGACAAGTGACTCCTCCAGTGCCGAAGGTAAGATGCTTCTCAGTGGCAATTGCTGGAGAAGACAAAGGAGAGGCTTCCTGTTCTGTGGTGGGCTTCCCATGGGCATCTGGAGAGTTTCTGCAGGAACAGAACAGGTCTCTGTAATGCATAATGCATTTCTACATTCACATATAGGACAAAGAGAAAGAATGAATGTCCTATGCAGGGAAATATATTCAGTTTATTGACATGATCCAACAAAAGGTCAGCTGTTTTTACCACCACTGATTTTAATGGGTGAATCAAATTTTCTCTCCTATTGAAAGTGCTAGGAGTTAAGAGTTAAACTTTGAATAAATTGGTGCTATTGACACCCCCTCTTTTGCATCAACACAAAACAATGCCCCTGCAAATCCCTATCCTGCCTCTATTGGGACTCTCCGCCACTCATTGCACAGCTATGAAACCAGGAAGATCCAGCAGCCTTGCTTTTCCTCTCTGCAACATCCTGAGTATAAGGAGGGATGTTTAAATGGGGTTTTGTTGATTATTTTCATGTGACTCTCCGCCACTCATTGTTTAGATTTGCAGAGCCACCATTGTTTCAGGCAAACTTATTGGTTTTCTGTTCTGCCTTTGCTCTGGTCTCTCTTGAGCACATCACCAGCCAGCAGGAGGAGATCCATCAGTTAAAGTGTTGCTGCAAAAAATAGGGTGACCAGATGTCTTTGTGCCATTCTGCAATTTCTGGCTTCTGCTAGGATTTCTCTAGGCTGATTTGTCTGCTCCCCCTCCCCGCCCCCAACTCGGCCATCTCACAAGTCAAATATAATAGGAAATCAAGAAACACAGGGGAAGATTACTCCAAATTATAAAGGGGAATCTATGAAAAGTCCTAAAGTATCTATGCAGTGCCAAACAGACTCTAATTTGGGCAGAGAATCAAGACACCAGGGCAGAAATAGACTGAGAGAGGAGATGGTCCCTGCCATAATTGTGGCACTGGGTCTTCCAGACTGACTAGTCACTGGGCAACCAGATCTCTTTATAGGGAGACAGGATTGAAACTGACAGTTGTAGGAAACATGAAAATAATCAACAAAACCCCATTTAAACATCCCTCCTTACACTCAGGATGTTGCAGAGAGGGAAAGCAAGGCTGCTGGATCTTCCTGGTTTCATAGCTGTGCAAATACTACCTCCGTCTTCTGTAAATAAAATAGCGGACCTCTGCTTTCTCCTTCTCCACCTGGTGAGAAGTCAGAAGAAAAGTTGGCGTAATAAGAGAGAGGCTGGTAGGGATGGAAGGGGAGGCAACTGATATGAAAGCAACTCTGGAAACAAAGCACTAGCGGAAAGGACAAAGGCTGTGAGAGAAAGAGTTGCAGTGGAAGCTGGCCAGTGACCAACATACCCCAAACTCACTTCTGTTGGTCAGAACCACAACTGGTCATCTGATCTTACCTCCAGGGTAATGGATGCATTAGACTCACCTTGGATTAAAAGAAGGAAACTATTTTTTCTTTTAATCTGGCAAATGAAGTGACAACATAAAGGTAAAGACTCCCTTGAGCCCAGTGTAATTTTTATTGATTCCATGTAGTTTTCTTGGCAATTTGCTGTTGCTACTTCTGGGACTTTTTCCTTTACTTCCTACAAGCCTGAGATTTCCTAGTGGTCTCCCATCCAAGCCCCAGGACATTCTTACCTACAGTACCTTTCTCAAGATTAGTGGAGGTCAGCAACATGCTGCCATCTGCTGTAGACCAGGCCGTTTTAAGGCAGGGGCTGGAGAGGGATCAGGCCAAGATGTGTGACCCAGTGACCAGTCTGATGTCCAGGCAAGTCTGAGTCATTTTAAATTGCAGTTGGGGAAAAGGCCAAAGACAAGAGCTTTTGACTGAGCCCATTCGAGCTGGGAAACACTGAGTAATCAAGTTCATAATGGACTAGATACGGTAATCCTGTATTGTATTTACTTTGTCGGCTAGGTCGGAAAGAAAACACTCATACACGCTGCTCTATTTTCCTTTCGTTTGTTTTAGTGGCCCGAAGCAACACCTAGGACAAGTGGGGGGAAATATACTAAAAGTCTAACAGAAGCTAAGTTGATTAGCCACGCCCGGGATGGTTTCCTAAAGAGCCCCCCGCACGCCCCGCCATGCAAATGAGATTCTCCGGCAGGACCTTCAACTAATCCTCCTCAGCCGTTAATTAGCAAAGCAAATAAGCAGCCGGGCTTGGGAGTCATCTCCCGCGTCCGCCTGGGCTTCCTAGCTTTCGACTCTTCGCGGGGAGAGGGGGAGGAATACTTGGCTCCGGGCAGAGAAGTCGCCACGCGCGCGCGTTCCGGCTAGCGGGTGGGAAAGTGGATCCCTAAATGCGAGGGTGTGTGCGCCGAGGCCGGACTGGAAGGGGGAGGCAGCGGGGGCGGGGGGAGGAAGGAGGTCTGTGAAACGTCAGAAACAGCACAAAGCCTTTGCCACGTAATTAGAGGCTCCTGTTAAGTCTGGCTCTGCCCTCCTGAGGGCCCTGCGAGCTCCCCCGCCCGCTTGCCAGGCTGCGCCGTTGCAAGTGCCGGAGGGCCGCTTGGTCAGGAACCCCAGCAGGAAGCGGGCCGGAGCTCGCGCACTTCCCCAGCAGCCCCCCTGCCCTCACCTCGCGGGCGAGGGCTCCGCTGCGCCGCTAAGTCGGCCCGTCGGCAGAAAGCCTCGGCAAGACGTCCGCCCCTCCCGCCTCCGTTGCTCACCCGGCTGTCCAAGGAGCGCGCCCAGCCAGGGAGACGCAGGCGGGTGGCGGGGCTCGCGCTTCAGTCAAGCTCTGCTGGGACTGAGGAGGCGCAGGACGCGGCTGGATCTGCCGGCTCTGGGCCGCTCCGCGCGGCTTCCCCACCTGGAGCAGCCTCGCGGCCCCGGAAAACGGCAGTGGCTGGCGGGCTTGGCCGGGCGCCTTTCGTCCGGGACTCCCTCCGTCCTTCTCTCCCTTGGCTCCCCTCCTCCTGCTTGGCCGGGGGAGGCAAAGCCATGACTTCCAGCTACGGGCACGTCCTGGAGAGGCAGCCGGCCGTCCTAGCCACGCGCCTGGAGAGCCCCGGCAGCCTCGACAGCCTGCAGGCGAAGAAGAACTTCTCGGTCAGCCACCTGTTGGATCTGGAGGAAGCCGGCGAGTTGGTGGCGGCTCAGACCGACGAGAGCGTCGGGGAAAGCGGGCGAAGTCTCCTGGAGTCTCCGGGGCTGACCAGCGGTAGTGACACTCAGCAGCAGGACGGTAAGTGGCGGGGCCGGGGTTTCCCGCCGGCCGCGCGGTTCGCCGGATTGCTCTTTCGCCCTCCCCTTTCGGATGGCCCCGGAACAAAACAGTCTCCTGACAGCTAAGCATCTGATCCAGGAACCCGACTTCTTAGACACGCGCGCGTGCACACACACGCGTGACACGGCGTTTTCCAGGCTAGGTACACAAAGGAAGACTCGGAGGATAAAGCCGATGCATACGTGCGGAAACGATGCTGTCCTATTTTTAAGATAATGCGTTTAGAGGGGAAAATCTGCACCCATTCCACGGGGTTGGGCATCCCGGTCTCTGTCAGCTCGCAGGAACAAATACCTTGAAGTTAATATTAGGAGTCATTCCCATGACCACAGCTTCCCTTCGTTCACGAATTCAGAGCGGCTTAATGTTCATCACTCCTTTTTGACTACACCTAATTGGCAGTGCAAATTCACACCCCCACCTTTTTTCACATTTTACGGCGAGTGTGAAAAGATAACGAGAAGCCAGCACGTGTTGGGAGGGGTTCTTCTCTCAGGTTGTAAAGGCACTTCTAGTCCTGTGAGAGGCGTCGGAATATCAAAAAAAAACGGGCGGGGGGAAATAGAGATCGCCTTCAGCTCATGGGTGTTTAGGATAGAAAGCTTCCAACGGAGCCGCCTGGTCGTGCCCCATACTTGAAAGTCTTGGGGGCCCTCATTTGGGAAGAGAAAACCTTGTGGACATCAGACTTACTGCCGAGTAAGCATGCGCAGTACTAGGTGATCAGGCCGTAAAGCTTCCAGGCGCGCGGCCTCTTGCTCGGGAGAGTCCTCGGATCTCGGTTCCGGGGATTTGGAGTTTCTGATAAAGTGCGCCGCGCGCGCTCGTTTGAAAAAGCTGAGCGGAGTAGAAGCGCCCTTCAGAAAAACCTCTGCAGAAAGACAACGACCTTACTCTCCCGGCCGGGATCTGTGGCCGAGCTTGGAAGGGAAGGAGGGCGAAAGTTGAGCGGCCCCAGCAAGAGGGCCCTCAAGTCTGGCCTTGAAATGTGCAGCGTGAGCGCCGCCGAAGGTTTTGCTGCCTCGGCGACCCACAGCTGGGGTGTTGTAGGCCCAAGGCGAGCAGGCGGCCGCTCAGTTCTCGGAAGACTGAAGTTGGGTCCGTCTTTTTGGAAACACTTCTGATCGGCGTAGGGAAGCCTGGTTCCCTCGCCCCCCCCCCCCCATTTTGCTGTATACCGCAGAACAAGCTGGAGCTGGAGGCTTTTTCTAGGTATCAGTTCCAGCGGTCAAGCAGAGCTTTGCGGGGTTTGTTTTCCATGCCGTTCCTTGCTCCCCCTTAATTTGCCTCTCTTCCGCTCTGTCCCCTGCATGCTTCTCACCGAACCCTTACAAAAGCTTTTACCATTTCTTCACTAGGGATATTTAGCATTTTACTTCTTATTCAACCATCGCTGTGCTGCTGCACTAAGAACGTCGGGCTTCATTATCGCGGCAACCGTGATTAGGAAATGTCATAACCCACTAGTGACAAAATGGGGTTCCGCTGCCATCGATTTGGCTTGGCTTCAGCAGGATTACCCAACCTTGGGGCGAAAAGAGAATTTTCAGGGCAGCGAGGCGAGCCCTAAGCTGGCTCCAAAGTCTGCCCGCCGGCCTGTTCTCAGAGAGTTCCCGTTGGAAAAAGGAAACCGTCTCGCGCCCCTTTCCACCCGACGCAATCCGCTCACCTTCGCCTCTCCTGGACTGTTGCCCTGGTCACGAGGCCGATCAGAGCCCGGCCACTTTAAAACAGGCGGGTTTCAGGGAATTTAAGGAAGAAGCCTCATTAAAATAGGCAGATTTTCTTGGAAATAAATATGCTGGGGGTCAGAAATGAGTGGCAATCTGTCTGTGATAATAGCCTTTGCCAGAAGTAACTTCGAGTACTCTCCAGAGTTAAAGCTGCAGCCCTGGAAGTGAAGTCCAATGTGTTCAGTGGTACTTATTTCCAAAAAAGATGGGTTAAGTGTCACCTGAAGGGAAATACTTTTTCAAATAACCGATTGGGGATGGGGGACTAGATTTTGCAAGACAAGTCCTGCTGCAGAGGCGATCTCGGAAGCGTTTCGACGCCATCTAAACTCGCTGCAGAAAATGTCCCGCGGGTTTACCTATACGTGAAGACGGGGAACTCTACTTTGGTGTCGTTGAATCTCATCAGTCTGCACTTCTGAGTCTTGAAGTGTTATTTCCAGCGTCAAAGCATAGGCTTAGGATCCATTTTCGATCAAGGGAGTTCTGACCAGATTGTGAAAGGCGAAACTGCCAGCTTCTTCTTAATTTTACATTCATTTCGGTGAAGGACGAGGAGCACAGATTCGGGCAAGACGGCACATTCCCGTGATGTCGTCTTCGTTGCTGGACAAAGCAGGCAGATTCTGGAGAAAGCTACGCTCACTAAGAGGATTATAGCCAGGCTCTGGTCAGGGGTAACCTCTTCCCCGGGAATTATCACAAAGGATGTTCCGGTGGGAGTAGGAGAAGACCAGAGGAGTGGGGCATAATGGTATTACGGCTATGTGGAAGACCATTGGGTGGGCTTCGAAGCATAAAGCAACTATTTGCACAGTCACCAAGAAACGTGCAAAGCGGATCTGCTGCAGGACTGTGCCCTGCTAAAGTTTCCGGGTAGGGAAACTCAGTTCAAATATCTTGTTAACTTTCTGCCACCTCCTGAACATGCGCACCAGGAGATAACTAGCCAATTAATCAACTAATCCAAACCCTGCGTCCCCATAAAAGGCCGAGTTGCCCATCTTGACGCATCATTCCTTGAGAGAACTTGCGCCTGAGCAACGCTTCTTTCCATCAAGGTGACTTCTTTGACCCCTGAGAGGTGGCGGTGGTGGGGGAGAACCAGGGAGGAAAGAAGCACCCAAGGAAGGGTCACCGACAGGGCTATGGACCAGATTACACCGCCTGCAGAGGAAAAACGGTGTGCTTGTCGGTGGATTGCTGTGTTCTGGGAAGCCCCTCGTCCTTCCTGCGAGGGGGGCGCCGTGCCTCCTTCTCTCTGGCCGAGAGAAAGGAAGCTCCTCACCCCCGGCCGTTTTCCTTTGCCCAGGCTGGAAGGTTAGATTAGCGGGCTGCCCGTTTTCAAGGAAAAGGCTTGGAGTCGGAGAGAGACCTGTCTCTGTTGGAAGAGGCTCAAGAAAAGATGGGAGGGCTTGAGTGTCGAAGCCCATCAGGAGTGGCAATGATTTTGGGGGGGGGGGGCTGTGTTGAATTAATGGGTGTACTTATTGATATTCCGCGGCTTATTTTTTTTAAAAAAAAATAGTTCTCCAAAGTTACTGTGAGTCTCGGAGTACTAAACCAGAGAACCTGGAGGAATGAAACTGACAGCATCTGGTTTTTGAATTCTTCGTCCTCTTCTTTTCAGTTCTACCGTCTCAGCTTCCCTTACCTTTCCCACGTTGCAGAGGGAATGGAGGAGCCGGCGGGGAGATTTTTATAAGGCTAGCTCGAAAGTCGCAGCTCGCTCTCTAGTTCCCTATTCATCCGGATCATAGGCGGATAAATTCTTTAGCTCTTAATGAATCGCACAGCCGCTCTTCGCGGCGCAACGGACACCCTAAGCAACATACAAGAAGAGTTACACACATCAGTACCGCGGCCGCTTTCCGGCGCAAAGCCGGAATCCGGACTGCCCCGCCCGCCACTCTGGTGAGTAATTTGGTCATACGGACTCTGAGCCAGCTGCAAAGCATCTTTCTCCAGCAACTTAAGGAAGGAGTACCAGGCTTAGTTTCTCTAAAACTGCATGGCTTTCTCACTGGGAAAAATCAGCTTGTCAATAGCAGGTCTGAAGCTAATCCAACCAATCTGAGAATTAAAAACAAAACAACTCTTCACATAAAAGGACCCAAACTCTTTTTTGGAAGAAAAGGTTCCACCAAATGAGGAGTCAGTCTCTTTGAATTTATGCCCACTGGAGTGGAGGGCAAGGCATAAGCAACGTTTGACCCAGTTGTCATCCTTAAATATATGCTGCCCATTCCAGCTAACCAGAAAGCTTTTGGCATTTCCACCTGGGTTTAAAAAAAAAAAAAATTATGACGATTATATGAGTGATGAATAATAATCTGTCTGAACTGACATGATCTTCTGTTATACGGCCTGATGGAAAATCCTGTCTATCTCCAACGTTTGCCTGCCCTGGCATTCTAGATTCTGCCAAACAGAACAATGTAGCTATAGATTTCGGATCCAAAGGGGAACTGACTTGCTTTTCTGATTGCCTGATGAAGAACTGTATCTTGCTGCAAAGCTTTCCTATCCTAGCATCACTGCACAATGAAAAGGAGATTTAAAAAACAACAACTTTAGAACCCGTGGCAATTATTCAGATAAAAGCCAAACACAGAGTTGTCAAGATCAACATGAATTTGTTTCACGTAGTTTTTCAGGAGGAACTAACATACCAATGCAGGTCGGAGGATGTTGCGGTTTGCAATAACCGTTGCAGAAAGCCCGGCGCTGTTCATCACCTTGCTTCAGAACCACTTTTCTGCGTGTTAATTAAGAACCTCTTCAACATCCAGCCTCAACAGAGGTCTGAGTAAATCAAAAGTTGGCGCGAGAACTTGGGCTGTGGTCCAAATAAAGACAGGCATAACATTCGCTCTTAAGGAAATAGTCCTAGTTACCCACTGAAATCAATCCATCTGATAGTGATTCTGTCAGAAAAAGACATCATCTGGAACTGAGGACAAAATGTCTTGCATGTCACCTTACCTGATGGCCCCGCATTTCCTTCTAAAATGTCCCATCTCGGTTTGGTTATTAGCAACTGGTATCCAACCAGGGACGTTTCCACTGATCTAAGAGCTTCTTCCCTCTTCATTGTGAACTGTGTCTGAGTGAGCTGTTCAGATCTGATTTATTTATTCACTGATTAACTGGTAAAGAAGCAATGACCTTGAATAAAATCCAGCCTAAACTAAGCACTTTCACTGATAGCGATTTCAGTTTAATGGGCTTTCAACCAATTAAGAGGAACAAGAATGAATACCCTTCCCAACTTCATTTGCAGTACCTATTATTTCTCTGTACGATTCTCCTTTTAAAAGTGGCCCGATTTGGCTGGAACCCAATCTGATCTAGGGGAAAATGGGTACTCTCCATTGATTTCAGTGGTGCTTTTTCCACATAGAATTTGGAAGTACATTCCACTAAGCTGCTGAGCTGAACTCTATCCAGATTAGTCGATTTATATCCAGATTCTCTCACCAGCAAAATCGATTTTTTGAGATGATTAGTGGTGGGGTTTAGAGCAATTAATTGTTCAATCGCTTTGAAGAATTCCAAAATATTCATTCAAACTACAAATGCCGCCATAGTGCATTCCGCAGAACAAGAACAAAGGCACGGAACGCGAGGCAGAGGCGACCACACCAGTCCTGAATAACAAATACTAGTTGTTCATCTCTGTTCTGTAATCTGCATCATATGTATGTGCATAGAAAGAGAGCACATTCTTTTTAAAGAGAGAGAGAGATTAGTACGAATGCACCTCACTTTGAACGCAACAACAGTTTTCCTCTCTTGCCCTTGATTTGCAAAGGAAACGGGTTTGAAAGCCTGCAAAGGTAGTTTCCCAACCTCTTTAAGGATCGAGCCGCGCTTTTGATGTTGGTCAAACGAAGCCACTGGCGGTCTCATGTGGCCCGAAAGGAAGCTGCTGCGCAGCCTTTCTTTTGAGTTCGCGGCTCTCAAGGACTCGTTTCAGAACGCTGCCGATCCCCAGTTAGATTTACACCAAATAACCCAGATGCATTGACCAAGGCAGGGCTGTCCCGGTCTCCTCGTCTCCCCGTCCCTTGCATCCTGAAAGAGCCGCCCCGCAGCTCGAGATCAGGAAGACAGGAGCCCCCTGCCACCCCCCGCCCGATCCTGGGCCTTAAAACAGCGACGGGGAGATACAACTTCTGCCCTTCAGGGAATGTCGGCTTCTCTCTCCGCTGCTTGCTCGGAATAGTCGGAGAGTCCCCGCGAAACTCCTCGCGCCGTGTTTGAGGGGGAAGAGGGGTCCAGTGCCTAGTCTTGTGCACGGCCGTTTAGAAAGGGGGCAGGCTCGAATTTTGCCCCGGAATGCGCCGAAACGATCAGCTGCGGAGGCCCTCGGTCGCCTCCTTCCTTCCGTCGTTCCTTCTTCTAAATATCTCTCCCAAACCGAGGGAACTCGCCCGGGTCGAAGAAAATCAGCTTGGCGAGGCTGAAAAGGAAACTCCTTGAAACTTAGGGTTCCCACCATACGCCTCTCCACGATTAATTCGCGTTTGCTTTGTTCAGCCTAGCTGGCTGCGGTGCCCCACGCAGCGAGCTATAAGCTAACTGCTTGCCATGAATTCACCTCTCAGGGTGGATTGCCGAGTGGCTGTGGATGAGGTGGTGTTTTGGAAGCCCAGGCCTAACAGGCTGTGAACATCGCCCGACACCTTGAGGAAAGGCGGCCGGCCTCGAACCAGCTAGCTGTCTCGGTGCAGCCTCAAATGAGGAGAGACTTCAACAACAGAGAAGCCTCCCAGCAGTCGGTCGTGTGGATTGGGGTCTTCTTTAACACCTCGAAACGAGGGCAGCTATGTTCCACCATATGATGAACCACAAGCTAGTCAACACCTATTACATCACCCCAGTGACATTTATAGCTTAACATATTATGAAAATACAGGCCTTTGGTTTCACCGAAGTGTACTTTAGCGCGTGGGGCGAAGGTGAGAGTAGGTGCGCGCTAGCCTAAAGGGGCATGAAGAATATTGGGAATACAAGGGGGAAATTGGAATTAACATTATTTTTATATTCTTTACCTCTACCACTACTTAGTTTTCTTATTACTTCTCCAAGTAAGAGGTGTCTTAAGCCTAAGCAAGGGGTCGGTCCCACTGACTTATCTTTCACAGCCCGCTGCCCAACACGTTTCCTCAGGTATATCACGGGTTTTGGAGATGAAGCCAAAGTCGCTGTCGTTACGGAAAACAGCCCCAGCAACATGATTTGCGAGAGCTACTTCGACCCTGCTGGGGAAATTCGATTGTATTATTGATGAAACTCGGAATTCAGAGCCCCGGGACTTTCACTTTGCAGCAGTCAAGATGCTCTCATGAGATCTGCCCAGCATAGAACGAAGACTGAGATCTATTGTGACCCAGTTTCCCTGTTTGGAAGGACCTAGCAGAAGCCCTCCTTCTCCTTAGTTGTCTTTTCAACCATTTCTGGGGCTGATTCACCGCAAAATATGCAAGAGAGGTTAGCTGGCAAATAACGCATTCCTACACAAGTCACTATCACCATCTTACTCCAGTTTATCTCAGAGGAAATTTCAGGTAAAAGTGTTTCTGACTGCAGCCTCGAATCTCAAAGCCGCGGTTTCAGAGATGAGAGCCTTCACATGAAGGGGACGGTGAAAGCGGACGGCCAGACTGGCTGGATCCTCTGAACGCTGCAGAGTCAAAAGGCTGCATCCCCCAGTTCTATGCTTCAGTAGAACTCCCAGAACTCGGGGGAAATTACTTCTGAGTAAAGAGGTATAGGATTGTTCTGTTCGAGCGGGAAGGAAATGCCGAACACCCCTCATTAACCTCCATAGAGGTCCGCTGCTTTATGGAAGAGAGTCCGATCAAGAGTCTCATATTTAGAGGACAGGCGAAATCCACTTTAGGCGGGGACTCAGTTGTTTTCGCTGGAGCCTTATTTGCTTCTAATGGCCGCTGGTTGGGACAGCGCAGCAAAATCAGGCAGGCTACAGGATTTGGGTAGAACAGCTTTCTGCAGCCGGGCCCTTCGAATATGTCGGGTACTCCCCTGATTCTCAGCCAGATTGGCAAAGGTTGGAAAGGCTGCCACAGAACAATTCCAAACAAGTCTGGAATGTGGAGACCCCGCATTCGGCGGGACAGTGAAAAAACAGGGACAAGATCGGGGCGCGGAGTCCGGGGTTCAGCCGCAGCCCCAGGCGCCGCCACCAGCAACTTTTGCGAAGAGAAGAAAAAGCAGGGCAGGTGCACAGGAGTCAGGCTGCCGCCTCGAGGCATGCTTCGTTGGATTTCAGCTTTAATTAATCGAGCTGCTGATCAAGTCATTTAGCAAACTATGTAGAGACGGTTTCTTAATATACGATGGATTTTTCGGTATATGGTGCCTCTGCTGTCTTTCAATCTATGGCAAACACTCAGAGCGACGAACCGCAGCACAAATTTTAGGATTGCCTCAATTCAGCCATTTCCCTTTCTCTCCCCCCAGCTCCCAACACCATCGAGATAGGTTTTCTCCAACACTGTGTTCTCCGGATGTGAGATTTCAGTGCCCATAATCCTCAACCAGCATTTTCTTGGGTCGTGAAGTTGGGGATTCTAGGATTTCCTGTGCTCCAGCCTAAATTGGAGATTGGAGGAGCTGGTCTAAATCAATTCATGGTTTAGGATAGAATATGCCAACGAATCTTAGCCCCGCTATCTATAAGCCGCTTATTTTTCAGGTTTGATTTGGTTGGAGTTTGACTATTTTTCGTCCTCCAGCTTAGGTGGAATTCAAGTTTCTGACTCCCCAGAGATCTTGGAGAGAACAGTTTCAAATGTTAGGCATCTGAGAAATTATTTCCTGTCTTTTTACTTATGGTAATAAGTGGTAGTAAGAACATTTTCACTTGAATCCTGGTAGTAAGTGTGAAACTATAACCTTATGTCTGTAGAGTTTTATGATTGAAAGCCACTCACAAGAAAGATCAAACAACATGGTTGTGCTTGCAAGTAAAAAAGTTTCCTTCCTAGGAAAATTAATCAGAATGTTGCCTGCATCCTATTTCCATGAAGATTTGCTATTGTCATATGCAGTGTGTCTTGAAAGAGGCTTTTATCTGTCAGTTGCAAATCACCCACATTAATCCCCTTTGCTTCCTTTTCTGATTTCTAACTTTTTAACTACACTGGCATGATGCCTCTACCACACAATGTATGATACTTTTACATAGTATAAAATGCTGGGGTGAACCTCAGTGATGCTAAATATTTTCTTTTCTTTGATTGTCTTTCCAAAAGGAAAGTCAGATTTCAATATAGTCAAGTTAACATTAGTTTGTCTTTTTAACTGCACTTTCCTGTTTGAACTTGGTTGTTGAGCATTCTTTGAACCTTTTACTTGCTGTCCTCTGGCTTTTTATTTAGTATAGTTGGGAGGACCCACCCAAAGTCAAATAATTAAAATTCCATTAACTTCAGTAGGAGATTATTATGTATGAGCTTGATGCTTCAGTTTAGTTCTATGAGTCTTAAGAGGGTTTAGTTCTGGTTTGATTGCTTCTTTAATATTGGGCAACATTTGAGAGGTGACAAATTGCATTTTATATTTAACGGTATTTAATATTGCATCTGAATTTTACTATTTATGGACTAGGATGCAATTGTATTTGCCCGCAATATTAATTTGGCAGCTGACATCTGCCAAATTATTCATCTCCAATGAAATATGATTAGAACAGTGATATGAGTGTCCTAGTGACCCTTTCCTATGGGTCTCTAATTGCTTATAAAGACAAGCACCCACTCATCTCCTTCACATGGCCAAACCAGCCTTCCTCACAAAGCAGATTAGATGGATTCCCAGCTTGCTATTATGGACCTGGGAATGGAGTGATTGACTTATTCTATTCAGCTGATAGCTCCACTTCCACAGTCATAAGTGTCTAATAGAATGCAAAAAGGTGCTTGCATAACTAATTTCACTGTTGCTTGAGCAGCAGGAATTCCAAGGGATCATCTGGCTGAATCCTCTTGACCTGGGATGGTGTATGATAGTGCCTGTTATAAGCATTGATTCTGTAATATTATTGTTGCTGTATACTTTACTTCCATCACCAAGATGAATCCATAATGATAATATGTTCCTGACTGTCATTATGGATCCACCTTTACAATGAAAATAGGATACATTCTGTTGAAATTTGCACAGCACAAAATCCAGATGAACTAAAACATTTTGGAAGAGTGTTAACTGCCACTGAAATCTGAATGATGTTCCTAAATATTTGGCAGTCCTCCAATTGTGCATTGCTGTGAAGGAACTCAATATCCATTCTTTTTCTCCACTGGCCATGCCAAAGTTTTTATTCCCTGTGATTTTCTTATTGAGGCAAGAGCTCTAAAATTGGTGGGTGTGGTAACATATCACATCTCCATTTCCCCCCAGTATCAGTGGTCAATAATTTATAAACATTCTACAACAATTCTTCCATCTAGATGTCTTTATTTTTCTGTTATAGCATTTATATAGTGCTTCTGGAATATTCAGTTTCATTTATATACAATCAGAGGCATTTTCCAACGTGCCAAATTAGAATATTATCCATATGGTGCAGTGGGAACCAAGAGAGAGACAGAGAGAAGAGTTTTTCTTATGTCTTAAGGGTAAAGACTTGAATCAGGGACACCCCAATTCATTATATGCAGCCTGTTTCAGTGTTCTGAAATAAGTCTGTTTCCATGTGTGTAATCATAAGAAAGTATCCCTAAACTCCCCATTCCTCTTTTAGTTTATGAACTAAAGGATTATGAACTAAAGGATTATGATCACCATCATTAAACTCTTACCTAGTATGACTTTTTTTCAGAATTAAAAAGGTTGAATATCAGAGATAGAAAGTTGAATATCAGAGATAGAAAAACAATAATTTTCAAAAATTTGACATGTCAGATAAGAAAGCAGAAGATAGGGGGATAAGAAGGTTGTCAGGAACCTAAATGTGTAGAAATCACATATAAACACTTTGACAAAGCACAGCTAGTAAAGTTAGACAGAGGGCTTAGCAACAGGAGACATCTTTTCTGAAATTATTAGACTAGGCTGATGAACTCGATAAGAGGCCAACATAAAGAAGTTGATCCTTGCTGTAGCAGGGGAGATGGACCTTAAAGCATTGAAGGAATGCATATCTTTCATGAACTAAATCAGAAAATACTTTCAGGATATTATAAATAAAACCTCATAATGTCTGGATTCACTAACATGCTGATAGTTTGAAAGAAACTCATTCAAAACAGCAAGCATTTTGTCAAAATCCATCCTGAAGCATCAGCTTAAATTTTTAAGAATGTTATTTTAAAGCCAGTGAACGTATCAGCAACATTCCAATGACAATGAAAAGACTGCTTGATCTTCTCCTAAATGCTTTTTGCAAAAGGTTGCCCTTGAAATCTAAGTTCAATTTCCAGAAATAGAATATAATACAATATTAGTATTTCATGGTTTAATCGTTTTCAAAAGAAATGTTTGAAAGGTAAATTAGAACTATGGGCATAGGACAAATTTTTATTGGCCAGATTTTCTTTCAAAATATCAAGTTAGTTTGTGCCTTGCTCTTAGAGGACTAACTTGTTTTGTTTTCTCCCTGGGCATTCAGCGCCTATTCATTGCGTTTCGCTACTTTTCTTTCATGTGGGGATTGATATGCTGGGCGTTTTGAACTTGAAACATTTCACTTTTGAAATGTAGAATGTCAGAGCCAACAGGAGGGAGCAGCATAGTAGTCCCATTGATCAACTTGCTCAGTAAAGACTGTTTGTCTGGTCCTTTATCCCATTCAGCTTTACCTTCCCTTGGCTCATGTGACATTGCCAGAGCTGCTGGATCAAACCAGGAGGAAAACTCTACTCCCAGCTTTCTGCTTTAAGATCAGAAATTTGTACCTAGAAATTTCTAAATGCCGGACTTGAACCTGGCAGTAATTGGTCATATCGGCAAACTATTCTCTGCTTGAAGGGTGTCAATAATCCCATTTTCTTTTATTTTACTATTTTTAATTTCTGTACTTTGTATTACCTAATTATATTGTACTTATCAGTATATTTGATTTGTGACCATAAATTATTATTACTATTATTAATAACACCAACTGCTTTCTAGGCATTGTGTAATGACTAAAAAAAAAAAAAAAAAGGACACAGAGCCTGATGTTAGGCTTTTAGTGTAAAAACAGCCTAAAGGAAAAGGGATGGAGAATGAAATTAAATTCAGGCACCAGGACATTTCAGTTACAGAAAGGCCAGGTGAAGTAGCTATTGGGGAGATACATTTGGGACAGAGGAGTCCAATACAGCTTTTCCCAGCTGAGATGGTGCCCTGAACTTCTTGGATTCTCCCTCAGCTGCAGTCTCTCAAAATATTCCTAATAAAGGATAGTCTAGGGAGAGAAGAAGCCAAATGTCCCCTTGTCCCACTCAAGCAAATCCTACTTCACATCCTCCTGTAATGCAATTTATCATGAATCACATCTAACAAATTGCGGTTTGTGAGGTAACATGGACTATGATGCTGTAACTCTTGTTAGCTGTGAGTAGGCAAAATGGAAATAAGACGCAGAAGTTGAATTCTGGAATTTATTCTACAGTGATGCCTTGCTTTTTATAAAGAAAGGTTAAATAAACATGCCAAGAGACAAAAGGGTTCAGGGACGTTCTTGGCAAACAGAAATATTAATTCTAGCAAGTCAATAATGTCAGGATAGCAAACGCAGCACCTCTTTCTGATTTTCTGTTTTGCTTCAGTCCCATGACACATGCCTAAAGATGCATCTCTTCAACAGTGGAAATATTCTTGACTATATTTTAGTGCTATTGGTATGTATAATCTGAAAGAAGTCATCTTTAATTGCAGTCTTTGGTGAGATGGAAGATTCTGTTTTATAAAAACATAAGTGCAAGCCTTCTTTGCACTCTTAATTGTTGAGAAGTGTCTCACTTATAATGCCAATATATCCCTGTTATATAAAAGGTATTTTCCATTCACTTATTTTTTGTTTCCTCATATGGAAAATAAATAAGTAAAACACCTTGGCAGTCTTTTAAGTATTTTCCAGTCTGCTGTATGCCTATGTCCTCCTTTTTTTAAAATTTGCTATTTATGTTGCATGAAGCACAATGAATGCTATATCACTAATATAAAACTGCCTAATGAATAAATATCTGTTAACACATCAGGGTTTGTAAGATAAAACATTGAATTGGCATGACTTGACAGATTGTCTTTCATGAGTATCAACAGTTTTTCATTTGCACTAAGTGTTCATTCTAGATGGTGTAATTTAATGAAGTATGAAACCACGATAGAAGCCCATGGGAGAGTCCATTTTAAAAGCTAAACTGTGTAACCATTACTCCATCAACAAATCAGGCCTTTTCCTTTCCCTGAATTGCACTACAGGTTAGAGACAGATGTTTAAAGTACACTAAAGCAGCATTTATTTTTCTTCAGTTATTTAAGATTTGAAAAGGGCTTAGAGTTAGTAGCAATCTTTCAAGAGTCCACTGTCCTGGCGTGCCACTTACTAAAGTACTTTCCTTCTTCAGAGGCAACTTTTTCCATGGATTTTCTGGGTAAAACTCTACCTCCAGCAGAAGCTAAGCTGAACATGGGCAGAACTGTTTATGCTTATATTTGTCTTTCCCACATAAAAATGTGGATGTTGTAAATTCTTCAGGGCATATCTGAATCTGTCCTTCTTTGTCTTACTTATATGAAAAGCACCAAAGACATTAAGGCTCTTCCTGCCTGCCTGCCTGCCTGCCTGCCTGCCTGCCTGCCTGCCTGCCTGCCTGCCTTCCTGCCTTCCTGCCTAGGAAGTCCCAGAGAAGCCCTTTCCAGTTTTTTTTTTCCTTTTAGAAAGTCTCTCTTATCTTCTGCTCATTGGAGGAGGTATTGTATTCTCCAATTTGTGATAATAGCACCTCCCAAGAGATGGAGAGAGAACCCCATCTGTTACGAATTCTGATTGCTGAAATGTCACTATGTCACCCTAGTCTATTTGCCAGCAATCAGCCTAACAAGAAAATGGTCAGCCAGCAATTCTAAGAATACTTATTGAGAAATATTTATAATGATATAAAATTATTTTTTTTTAAATAAAATGGTTCTCAATTTATTTTTATTTGTTAAACAACAAATAATTCAAAAGGCACATGGAAAATGGGAAAACAATTTGTCAATGTCTGTCAAAAATAATTTGCCTTCTTAGTTTAAATTCTTTGTGGAATAAAACAAGGCTTCTGAGGGGGAAACAAAATGACAAGATGGGGGAGATCTGGTTGATCTTCCATGTTGAGGGAGAAGGTCCTTTCTAGCATAATGGGCGTAGCAGACAGATCTCAGGTAGAAGAACCAGTTGATCACAAAAGACAGCAGAGTCATCAGGTGACAACAGATGACCTCCTAAGTCTGTTTAAGTTTCACGTTAAGAGGACTTCCTAAGCATTGTAACTAGAATTCCAAGAACTGGAATTACTAAGGATTACCTGCTCCAGCAGACAACATTTTTGCTGCAGTGTTCAGTAGCATCTGAAGTTCCTCAAAAGGCAACCATATAGGAGCACTATTCAAAGGCAGCACTGTAGGGAGACGATCTTGAGGTGTGATCATAGAGGTACAATTAATACTGTACCTCTATGATCACACCTGCCTTAAGTGTGAAAGCATACCATTGTCACAATAGCTCCTGGCCATTGTGTCATTCACTTACAAGTCCTTTTGCACAATTGTATGCAAACATCAGAGGCAGAATTGCCGTTATTAAAGCCACTTACTTGGCTGATGGGACAGTTTTGGTCCTGAACAGTATGAAGCTTACATGCTCAGTCCAACTGAGCTGCCCTTAACTTTTTCCCCCATTCACAGCTAATCCTTCAGCAAATTCTTGGATGAGGTTTGCTCTTTCCTGTGTAGGAACAGTAAGTCGTGCCCTTTTGGCCTCCAGCCCTGGCACCCAGACTGTTTACTTAGCACTGGGCAGAAAAGGTGAGGTTATTCCAGAGATCTGCTAGAGTGAGAGGCCATATCCCAGGGAGTGGTGACAGAGCAGCTCCCTGATCTCTGCGGTTTTCCATGTTTGCACTGAGGCCTGTGATCTGATTCCCCCTTAGCAAGCAAATTGTACAAACGTTTGCCTCCAAGCACTCTCTCCAGCAAAACCTCAGGACTGTTTTCCCAGCATGGGATATTTTTCTTTCCCTTTTGGACTCAGCAGAAGCTGCAATGTGGCATGAAGTAAGGCGCCTAAGAGACTCCAGGGCTGCATGATGTCATGATGGATCACAGTAGAATATCAAGGAGAGAGTGGAAGACAACGTAGGGATGGGGGCTTAAGGCAGGAACTGAGCAGCAGCAATCAGATCCCCAAACAGGCAGGTTTGGATGGTGCGTAACAAGAAAATGCACTGGGAGCAAGAAATCTAATTTCTTTGTTTCTCTTGTTACACACCATTCAATCTTCCCAATTTACAGCTCAGTCTGATAAGGCCTTTCCTTTTGAGCCCTGTTCACTCAGCATCAAGCCAGCTTAAAAGAACACTAGCATAAACTTGGCTGTTCCCATTGCTTCTCTTGTATCTGTTCCAAGTCACTGATGAAGGATGTTGCCCTGATTGGAGAGAATGGCCCTTGATATAGGCAAGGGGAGGGGATCTTCCCCCGGTCTCATTGCAGTTCTCTTTCAGCCAGTCACCAGCCAATACAGAAAGCATCCCCCAGACAGGGCCCTGGAGCAGGAATGGGGGAGATGAGACTTCAGGGTTCTCTTGGGCTTCACTAGGTTGGTTTGTCTGCAATCTCATTCTGGCATCTTCCAAATTTAAATAACGTGAACTTTAAAAACATCCAGGAAGACCCCAGGGCAGAAATGAGCCCAGAACAGAGGGAGACAGATCCTGCCAGGACTGTCCAACTAGCTTGTCCTACAGAAAAAGGTAACCAAAAAGGGCTAGTTGTTGTGCAACCAGCCTGCTACTTGGATGAGGAGGAGGAGGGGGACGTGATTAAAGTGGACCAATAGAAGGAAACTGACAAATAAGCCACAAAAAAACAGTTTCAATTCCTCATTGTTTCCAAACAGTGCATTTCAGAATACCATTATGCAGAATAGTGCAGAGCCACTCCTCCCCAAAGTAAAATAAAGGAGATCTGCTCTCCTCCTTTTTGCTTTGTTGGAAGCTTGGAAGTAGCAGACGGAGGTGAACATGAAGGGAAGGTAACTGAGGAAATACAGTGCTAATGGAGAGGGCAAAGGCTGGTTGTGGTGGAGGCTGTGCAATGGACAGAGGAGATGGGTTATGCTCCCGCCTCCCCAAACGCTCTTCTCATCACATTAGATGAACTGTGCTTGCTGCCGAGACAATGGATGACAAAACATTCAGATTTTAATATTTAATTTAACTTAATTTATTCAATTTAGGTGCCACCCAGCTTCAAACTTCACTCCTTGAAGTTATGGTAGGATAGTATCTACTTCGGAAGGAAAAATGCTACTTTACTCCTTGAAGTTATGGTAAGATAGTATCTACTTCGGAAGGAAAAATGCTACTTTAAAACCAGTAGATCTAATGATGATTTAAAGACGTTACGCTCAAGCGCTTCATGCTCCTTCCTTGCACTTAACAATCTTCTCTGGAAACATCAGTTTTCATCCTTGATGGCACAGCCATGCCTTCATCTCTTGCCCCAAGACCTGCAGCTAGTGCTTTTCTTTCGTTTTTGTTTTTTGTTGTCGTTCAGCTTGTATAATTGCAGAGTGGAGTGTGGGAAGAGAGGTGCAGAAAGCTGAGAAGCCCAGATGGAGTAGCAGAATTTCATCAGACCCCACTCTGTCCTACCCTAATTCCTGCTGCAGTGCTGGGATTGTTGGATGTATGGGCTGCCAGCTGGGCATGTGCTAAAGAGGGGGACAGGAAGGTCTGAGTCGGAAGCCAAGTGTTTTGCTTATATCCTGAGTGCACATGCCCAAATCAAGACAACACCGTTTTGCACAGTAGAGGCAGAGTAGGGATCAGCAGCGGGAGCAGTAGATTTCATACCAGTGTCTTTTTCTGCTGACTCCAGGATGATGAAGAACACTTTGACTCAGAAGTAGAAAAAGGCCAGAAGACAGTGTCATGTAACTGAGAGGGGAAAGATTGGTGTTGTCAGGGAATGACTGTCATGGTAAAGTGCAAGTGGATGCAGTCATAGCTAATACACCTTTTGATATTTCAGCAATCTGCCTTCAAATTTGTGCCAGGCTGAAAATATTTCTTCTGCCAATCTAGATGAAGTGGCTCCTATTATCCGCAACCTTTCCTGAGACTTCCTCACACTGAAGTGAGACTGTGGAACATGTTGCTTGTTAGTGGCTTAGCAGAACCCGTTGCATTTTTTCCCCTGCCTGTGCTTCAGAACAACTCAGTGGGTAAAACTGATCAAATACACAGAATCCTGCTTGCCTATTATGGAGGTGAGGTTTCCAATTCAGATGGTATAGCAAAAATCTTTCTGTTCCTCTTGGATAAAACCAGGACTGAATAGAATGGTTGTTACTGCCTGTTACAAAGAGTAAGTTGAAATTGGAGTGATTCATCCCAGCTATTGATAATTTAAGGAGTATACCACCATCTATTACGGGCACTGGATAATCTTCCAGTAAATTGTGTTATGTGGCTCAGATCTGTTTCTACTCATCTGCCTCCCTTCACGTTTATCCAAAACTTCTACCTGAGACATCTTCCTCACTTAATCCGTCTCTGTCCACCTGCCTTGATCAAACCAACTGTTCAGTTGCCTCAGTTGTTGCATAGTCCATCACAAAACTAGGTAGATTGAAATCAGTTACCATTTTAAAAGTACAGTATAGATTTAAATTGCTGACTTCCTAATTTTCCTGTTTTCCAACATCTACATATTTTGATTGGTTGTAATAACAATTAAAATAGAATTGTTTGCAACTATATATAATATTTCTATGATGCAGTAATATAAAAATCTGGTTATATTGTTCAGATAACTGCTGTACTTATACAGCACTTAGGAGGGCAACTGTGAAATTAAGCATTTCAGCTTGGCCATCTATGCACACATGTAAGATAGGAGGCAATATCACTTACTGGAAGATTACATTCCCAAAACTTTCCATAAGGCAGAAGTAGCTAGTACTGTACAGAATAGCATTTCTCTAGTGACTTACAGGGACAATCAACATCAGTGTTGATGTTTACATTTCACCTGAAACATTGTTTGCTTAACAATGGTTTATTGGATAAATTGCAATTGGTTTGGTTCACAAAATATGCTAAGCTACAAAACCATGATTTACAAGTTGCAATGTCTTGATTCCATTTGTAGTGTTACATTTATTTCAGCTTGGAGTCTAAGAAATCACAAAATAACAACAGGATCTCTCATTTCATATTTGATCATACTTTGATAGACACATGGATTCATGTTTATTAAGACTTCAATATGCTTCTTTGTATTATACTGATTTAATATTAAAGCAATTTGTTTTGAGGAAGGAATAATATATATCAATCTTTAAATCTTATTTAAATACATTATTTTATTGGAATATCAAATAATAGTATTAAATCTGAATTTTAAATTCTAGTTTTACCTGGAAAAATATGCTATTCTTTAAAACTGATTCTTACAGTAGGATATAAAACAGTAGGATATTAAGTCAGCAGTATTGGGGAAAATGCAACGTCATGGTATATTTGTCTTTGTGATATTAATCTCATGCACCCTGAAAAGTAAGAGATAATGGCCTATAATAGAAATATTCCTCATCTTATTATTTAGAAAAAATTTTTTGAATACAGCTGGTACATTAATTTGACAATAGTGGGGAAAAGGTTTTCTTTCCTGCAGTGATGAAATGGGTACTGGCCAATAGCTCTCATAACAGCAACACACACATCTGTTGAATTAGACTGTATCTTCCTTCCAAGGAATGAAGGGGAGGAGTCAAATTTCCCCTAAAATGACAAAAAAAGAAAAAGAAAGAAAAAGAGTAGTAAAAGTAGGAGACAATTTTTTTCTGATTGCAGTGGGAGAAAAGGAGTAATATATTTACACTGAGAGCTGCAATAGTACTTTCTAACTGCCTTCAGAGTTCTGAACATTTTTTTTCTTCAGCTTCATTTACATACCATACAGTTAAAAATTAACATATTAGTAGATACTCAAATATAGTAAAAGGAAAAAACAAAGGACTATTTCTATTTTAGATTGTTCAGTCTTCCAGGAAGGTCATGAAATAACTTTTAAAAAGGTACAGACAGGATTTTTCTCTTTCCAATAGAAAGTTGCTTCATACAGTAAAAACCTGCATCATGGTTAGAATGACATAAACCTTCTGCAAGGGTCAGGTATGACACCTTGTTTTCAGTCTTTGTCTTTCTGAAACATACGTTGTTGTGCCTTGGAGTCAATCTTGACTCCTGGCAATTGCCTGAACAAGTCCTTGCAGTTTTCTTGGCAAGATTTCAGAAGAGATTTGCCATTGCCTCCTTCCCAGGGCTGAGAGAGAGTGACTGGCCCAAGGTCCCCCAGCTGGCTTCTTGCCTAAGGAGGAACTTGAACTCATAGTCTCCTGCTTTCTAGCCTGATGCTTTAACCACTATACCAAACTGGCTCTCTTCTGAAACATATCTACCAATTAAACTGAAATTTTGCAGACTTGGTTGACTGTTCAAGATGAACATTGGGGCAAAAAGTGAGTAAAAATAGTGTCAGGGACTTTGAATGAAAGGAAAGTGGGCTGGGAAAACTTTATCTCTAGGCTGACATGTTCTGAAAAGAGAACAGAACCAGAGCTTAGATACTGTAAGTTCTAAGTAGGCCGGTTGGAATAGAGCTGGATCTTTGCAGGAAAACAGAAGTGGCAGAACTTAGCAAAACAACCAGAGTGTTTGTATAAGTTGGAGTTTTAACAGATCTTTGAAATAGTACATACCAAAGACATTGTCTGTGTTCCTATGAACCTTTCAATGCTAGCCCAAAAAATACAGAAAAAGCTCTTTCCAATAACTCCCTAACCAATTACAGTTTCCCTTTACAGAAACAGGCAGCATTGATTTTCTCCTGCCTGTCCTCCTATTACAGGTAGTCCTCGTTTAACAACCACTAGTTCACAACTGTTCAAAGTTACAACAGTGCTGAACGAGTGGTACTTATGACTGATCCCTGAAATTCCGGCCATCCCAGCACCCCCATGGTCCATGATTGTAATTCGGGTGCTTGGCAACTGGCTTGCACTTTCGGCAGTTGCAGTGTCCCACAGTTACATGATCACCATTTGCAACCTTCCCTGCCAGATTCCCACAAGCAAAGTCAATGGGAAAACCAGCAGGGAAGGTCGCAAGTCACTCCAGTAAGTTGCTTCAACCCTCTCCCACCTGGCAGCAGCCACCTGCAGCTCTGCCATGCCTCATGCCGTGCCTTACTTGCCTTCTGGCCTGCTTGCAAGCCACTGGAACTCACTTAATGACCCATGATCCTTGCTTAACAACGGCAACGGGGAGTGCCAGGATTGCTGTCGCTAGGCAGTGCAGTCAGGTGATGTCACGCTTTATGACCACATCACTTAGCGACAGAAATTCCAGTCCCAATTCCAGTTACTGTCATTAACTGAGGACTATCTGAATCAATAACAGAGAAAACTCTTTCTAGGATAATTTAAAGAAATAGTGGTATGGAGTTGAAAGGAGCCAGGGCCATAAGTAGCAGTCATTCTGGTCCAAAGTCTTCAGAAGCCTGTTCTTTTCAAAGATTTTCCAACCTTCTTCCCTTGAGCAAATAGTTTCTTCCTATATTTTTGCAAGTCTTTTGTCTTGTTGAGAAATAAAGATGTAAAGTAGAATTCTATGGAATTCCCCAGAGAGCAGGAAATCTGTTTCCAGGATACAGCATTCTGACCAACAACTGCAATGAAACGACTGATGAGCTCTTGGGCTCTCAATTTTTAAAAATAATCTCACTTGTTTGCATTTTATTTTACTCTTATCTCATTCCTTGAATCTCACAACTATGTGTCTATGAATTAAGTGTAAAACATCACGTATCTAACAACTTAGACTCTGGAAGTAGCTGTACTGATATCGTATCCTGAGAGTTTCTGTATCTATGAGCCATAAGTAAACTCAATCATGCTTTATAAGGCAAAAGTGTGCACAAGCAGTTTCAACATATCTGGATTATTGTCCCAAAATGTTTGTGTGCCTGCGTGTGACAGGGAGAGAATATATGTAAAAATTGGAGACTTCCATGATACCCAACTTCCATCCCTTATCTCAGCGTCTGGAGCTTTCCCCATTATTCAACATTCATCCAAGAAGGGATCAGAAGTTCAGAAAATTAAATGTTCATTTTTTTTATCTCAAGAAATTAAAATGGATTTGCTTTATCTGGCTTCTTTCCTTGTCATAAAGAATTATAGCCTGCCACTCCAATGGCAGGCTTTATTTGGCTTTTATTTTATTTATTTGGCTTTTATTTTAAGTCAGAGAATTTAAGGCAAGTTTTCTTTTTAGAGTCAAAAGTGATATGATACTATAGAGCTATTTGCAGGTGTTGAAGTTTTTTAGAGTGTGCATTTGGGTTTGGCCTATACAAAGGCTTCAGAAAAGAGTTCTGTTTGACCTGAACCATATGAGAGGCTGCACAGTATAGTCAGATTCCAATCCAAAGCAGAATTTGTCTGGACATTAATTACTGTGGGAAGAACACAAACAACTATGGCTTTTTAAAAGAATAATTTTCATGTGCAGTGGATGCTTTTCAAGGGATGAAGTTTGCCAGACTTCAGGGAAATAAATGCTCACATTTTGAAGACAGCATTCCTTAAATTGCGTGTGGTTTTTTAAAGGAAAGTGCAATACCTGCAATTTTGTTCGTTTGGAATGGAATTAGATCACAATTTTATTTATTTATTATACGCGCACACACACACTTTTATTATTGTTGTGAATCACCTAGAGTTGTGTTTTACAAAATGGGCATATATATATATATATATATATACACACAGAGAGAGAGAGAGAGAGTGTGTGTGTGTGTGTGTATATATATAATATATATATATATTAATATATATATATAATAATATATATATATTATATATATAATATATAATATATATATATATCCGCCCATTTTGTAAAACACAACTCTAGGTGATTCACAACAATAATAAAACCAAAACCAAGAAAACCAGGTGCCTAACCCATCATTTCCAACCCATTGATCGATACAATCCCTGGGCTCATACCTTCTCTGTTCCAGTGCCCTATAGGTCTAGCAGTAGAGATAAAGGGGGGAGGGAGGTACAAAACCATCACTGCATAAAATATTTTGATGTGGAGATGATCCCTAAAGTCTTTGGCTACAGACTGACCATTATTTGACTGCATTCTCTCACTTGTTTGCTCCAAAAGTTTGATGCCAACATTTAATGACTTAATGAAGCTTTTCCCCCAGGTATAGTATTCACCTTTCTTCAATACTCAGGAATATGGAGTTGCACACAAAACTTCCTGAGTATCCTATTTCATTTGAGTTATTAAGGCAGTAGTTTTGGCATATCAGACTACAAAATTAGTCCACAACAACCCAACTTGATTTGGATTGGCCTAGATTTCATGTACATTTTTCATACTTACAGTACTTTAAAAGTTCAAATAAAAAGATGATTGACTAAATTACCAGCAACCAGCCACTACCAACTGATCCTGTCTCCATATCTCCAAAGGTCTTCTGAATGTGAATATGTGGCCTTATATTACCATCTGAAAAGCAGGGATGCCCAGGCCATGCTTCCCTTGGCTCCCAACTGGTGGATTCCCCTGTTTCTTTACCTCATCCACTTGTGAAAGAAAAGCGGGCACCAATTGCTTTCCTTTCCTTGAGTGGGTCTTTGAGAACATGTGATTTCCATGTTCTCATACAAATCATTGCCAGTGATTTCCACTGGTAAACTTTTGTATGTGTTCCATTGACTCTCTTCTTGTACTTGACCTGTCCCCCATCTGGTGTGTCCACTGGTAAAAAAGTAAAGAAAAGACCACAGTTTTTTCATTCTTTCTGTCACTTGGATTGGAAGGGGTGTTGGGGTTTGAAGTGTTCTCTATGTTAAGAATACTTGAGAATGGGACTCTGACCTGAGCAATGATTAGTGAAGCAGGTTTAATAGCTATAATAGAAGGGAGATTTGTTTACAGGAAAGACACTGCAGGAATAGACTAGAGGAGACTCCAAGAGTATGTAGTTGGTGTGTGTATGCCTGGCAAAGAAAGGTAGAAGGAAGTGTCTTCAGATTAGCAATCTCTTAAACAAACGGCAGACAACACGATAGACAAAGAGGGGACACACTAAGTAAATCTTTGCCTCTCTGTCATATCTCTTGTCACCAAGTCATGAGCTACTGAAGAGATGGTGCCATTGGATTTGGACCTCCCACAAGGGGAAACTAGCAGAACTCATGTTAATTTCACCTGGTTTTAAAAAAGAAAAAGAAAGGTCTATGGTTCAATGAGTGAAAATGTAAAAAAGAAAAAGAAACAACCCTCCAGCATTTCTCCAGCCCATCAATGAAACAAAGAAGAAAAAAGGCTTCCCAGGAGAGGGGGCAGGCAATCCAACCATGGAGAACAAGCTGCCTGTGGAGCAACATTCCTGCCACAGTACAGTAACCAGTCCAGCTGGAGGCTCTTGTTTATAATGAAATGAAGCACAGCAGGTGAATTAGACAACACCAGCTGTGTTGGCACAAGATAGTTTGATGTGGAAAAGGAAAAGATGGGCAGAGGTTGGCCTCCTGGTGGACCGCAGTCAGGTAGAGAATGACATTGTGCACTCTTGCCCTCAAGAAATGGCTAGTGGCCCAAACTCCTGGTGAGCAACCTGGTCACGCAGATTAGCCCTTAAATTGGGCAGGTAGGAAAAGAGTACAGGAGTACTACTCTCCACCATTTGTTAGCTGACATATTTTTTTAAAAAATATTCCTATTACTGCAATTCAGTAGATAACCTAACAGATTGTCTAGTAGTAGATTAGTAAAATAAGCCAGTTTTGCTCACAATGAAGTAAATTCCACTGCCTTTAATGAGACTTTTCTTATTGCCTTTTTCAGTATTGCTTCCTAGCAGTATAATTCTATGACTGCTTACTCTGAAATAAATCTCATTCTGTTCAGCAGTGTTTAATGTAGCAAAAGCCCCAATTGGTGAATCAGATATGTGATTGTCGTCTGACAGTATATGGGTTTTAATAGTGTTTGATTTCTTCTAAAGAGTTTAGGTATAATAGAACAAGCTGATCAGGAATATTTCAAGATTAATAAATAAATAAGTACATACATACACACATTATTTATTATTATTATTATTATTATTATTAAATAAATAAATGCATACATACATACACAAAGCTGTTGCAAACCTGTTGCAACCTTCAACAACTTCTCAAGCCAGAAAGCAGTGAGGGACTTTGAGACTGAAGTCTTGTTCCTTCAGTATCTACTGAGACTGCTTTGGTGGCACTAAGGGGGCTGCATTTTCAAAATTTTCTGAAGCCTGTCTCAGTCACTGGAGCATTGCTTTTTTCCCACAGTGTGCTTTCCAGATGTGTTGGATTGCAACTCCTGTCATCCCTCAGCCAACGGTCAGACTGGCTGAAGAACGATGACAGTGTAGTCCATCTTATTTGGAAGACAGCCATTTGGAGAAGACTGGTTTATTGGTTTCTATTTAGGACTAACATGTCTGGACTGCAGAAATGTGAATGACCATTTGATGAAAGCAAAGAGATCTATTTGTTGCCATCTAGGGAGCATCAAGACTTTTGCAGCCCAGATATGGTAGCCCTAGTTTCTACCCTTAGCTGATCTCCCTGAAACAGGTACTAGTGTATTTAGCCAGGGCTTCCTAGTGGCTAGAGGTAAAGCTCACCTCATTTGTGAATTCATCTAGCATCTTCCAGTATTTCTCAGCCTCAGCTGCTACAATGTGGATAAAATAATGTTGACGGCCTTAGAAGGGCTGTTGTGGATCCCTGAGAATATAAATGTGAAGTTTTTTTGAACATCTAAGTACTTTACAAATGCTTAGTTGTTAGTAGCTTAAAATCATTTAGTGCTTAGGCTACACAGCTGTCAGTTTATGTGGGAATGACAAATAACAGCATGTGAAACTAATGTACTAATTCAAATAACTCACAGCATTGAGAATCTTCAGAATTCCTCCAGTTTCAGCAATCAAAAGAGAACTGGTTGTATAACACATAGCCAATTAAAATCCCTCCAGAGAAGAGATGAACCATGAGAGGTTCCATTTTCCATCCTAAATCTCCAGCTTGCTGCCAAATACATTATGCACTGAGTGTGTGGAGGTACATAGCAACATTTCTGAAGCTAAAGGCAAATTTGCTGCCAATAATACATAGAGCTTTGGAAAAGCAGCGATTCCTCATTTAACCAATGCCAGTTGCAAGGACTTGGTGCTCAGGAATAATCCCTCAAGCCAAATAAAATACAGAATATGTCTGTGGTGTGGTTGTCAGCATATTGTTACTTCCCGGCTGAGTGACAGAACACATTCGGCAGGGAAGATAGATGTCTCCAAGCTGCCTGCCAAGTTCAGTGAAAAAGAGCTTTTCTTGGACGTTCTCTTCTCTCTGGAAAAATCTTTCCTGTTTTCATTCCCCCAGCAAACATTTAATGAGCTGTGTTTTACAAACCTATTAAAGGGGATGTCTGAAACTCATCTTCAGATATGTGGAACATTCATTTTTCTATCCTGATATATGACACAGAATATTGAAACTGATGGCTTTTTTCTCAGCAGCTAAGCAAAATATAGAATCATAAAATGTAAGACTTGTAAGGGGTCTTCGTGATCGTCTAGTCCAACCCACTGGCCAGTGCAGGATTCTTCTACTACAGCAATCCCTAACAGATGGCTATCCAGCCTCTGTTTAAATATTTCCAGCAAAGGAGAGGCTTTCTGTTCCATTGCCTGAAGCAGCTTGTTCCAGTGTTGAACATCTTTCACCATTAAGATTTCTTTTCCTGATAACCAATCAAAATTGGCTTCCTTGCATTTTCCTTCCTTCCTCCTGAAATAACACGACATATGTCTACCCCACCTTCTACATGACAGTCCATCACATACTTGAAGATAATTCTCATGTCTCCCTGCAGTCCTTCCTTCTCCAGGCTAAACGTACCCAGTGCCTCCACCCATCCCTCATTATTTTTTTCTTTGAGGTTCCTTATCATCTTGATTGATCTTCTCCAGACAAACACACAACAGTTTGTCAATGTCTTTCCTAAAATACAACTGGATGTAATATTTTACATGTGGTCTGACCAAAGAAGAATAGAGAGGAATGATTACTTGTCTTTATTGTGACACTATACTTCTATAGATAGAGGACTGGATTTGCTTTTGTTGTTGTTTTGGTTTTGCAACTGAATCATATTGTTGGCTCATGTTCAGCTTATGATCCACCAAAATTCTTTTCACGTGTACCGCTACCCCATATGGTCTCCCCATCTCCATCCTATATCACCCCTTTGATTTTTCCTAACCCAATGAAGGACTTTCCATTGGTTCCTTTGAAATATATCTTGCTAGTTTCAGTTTATCCTAATTGTCTTGAATCTTGATGCTGTTCTCTAAGTATTTGCTATCTTTTCTCCCACAGATTCAGTAATCCTAACTGTGTAGCACATGATCCCTCCTTCCAGCTTGACACTGAGCCATTTGACATATATCCATTAGGTTCATTTGTTCAACCATTTCTGAGTGTATCTAATAGTAGCATTGTACACTCCACCTTTTGCCATCTTCATGTTTAGGATTTCATGGGAGAGTTTGTTAAACTCTGCTGAAATAAAGATACACTATGTCCATTGAATTCCCATGGTCAAAGAAATTAGTACAGTAATTCTATTTTAAGAAGAGAGGGAGATCAGGTTGGTTTGTTCTCGATAAGCCCATGCCAGCTCATGCCAAGCAGTGCATTCTTTTCTAAATGCTCCAACTACCTAACAATCTGTTGCACAGTTACATCCACTATCAATTTCAAGTTGACTGGACTGTCATTACCAGGGTACTCTTCCCCCTCCCCGCTTTTGAAAGATAGGAACATTTGTCCTTCTTTAATCCTTGGTGCTATGCCCATCCACCATGATTTTTCAAACACTGCAGAAAGGAGCTCCAAAATGTTATCTGCAAACTCCTTCAAAACTCTCAGATGTAACTGGTCTGGTTCTAGAGACAAACTCATCCATGATAGCCAGGTGTACCATCTCTTTGCTTGCCTTGTCTTGCTAGTTTCTCCTTGTGTCAGTTGTTCTTCCCATCAGTTGCTTCCACCCTCCTTCTCCTTCTCCTTCTCCTTCTCCTTCTCCTTCTCCTTCTCCTTCTCCTTCTCCTTCTCCTTCTCCTTCTCCTTCTCCTTCTCCTTCTCCTTCTCCTTCTCCTTCTCCTTCTCCTTCTCCTTTTGCCTTCCCTTGCAAGACTCTCTGTGTATGTTTTAGCCAATTTGACTTTCTTCATGCAGATTGTGGCTACTAGCTGATATGCCTCTAGGTGATTATATTTGTTTTTCATTTCTTATACATGTCCTTAGTGCAGTCAAAAGCTCCTTATCATCCATAATAGTTTCCTAAGCTGTCCCAATTTTTTTTCTCATTGGAGTGGTATCTGATTATACTTCCATTATCTTATTCTGAGAAGTTCCCAATCCTTCTGATTTCCCAGTGACCTGAGTTAATGGGATGCTGCCCAGCACTTTTCTAATCTTATTGAAATGAGTAACGCATGAAGTTGATGGTATATAGTATGATTGTTGTTTTATATTGCCTTAAGCTTAGATTGTTAGTTACCATAAGCATTCAAAGACTTCAGCAAGTGAGGTCTTGACATAATGAATGACATAAAAATAACAGACTTCCTGTATTTTTGTGCCCATTTTTGGGTGCCTCCACATCCTGCATATCAGGGGGTGGGCCACTCTTGGGGAATGTATTCTCAGCAATCCTGTACTAATTCCACCTTCTAGCCCCTGTTCTCAATCCAAGGCCTCACCATTGGATTCTTGGTGGTCCTGGTCTCAGGCTGCTGCTGCTTAGGGCCAGATTGGTTTGTAAAAATGCTCTCCTCATTCAAGATCTTATATTGGAAGAGAGGGCCAATCTGGCTTGTGTAACTGAAACCTAGTGGGCATGGAAAGCAGACTTCCTCTTTCAGACATCTGCGACCCCTCCCCAAATTTTAAGTGTGGCATCAGCCGTGATCTCAGGAGAAGAGGCTATTGTTATTCAGGAGACTCAGAGTTGCCACCCTGCAGATGTGAGACCCTATTTGTGAAGTTGAGCTCCAGGGAACAGATGAGATTGCTGATTCTGTACTGATCTCTCTGCTGCAGGGCATCATCCCTGCCTGAGCTGCTTGATTCAGTTGCTGGGTTGGTGGAGTCCTAGGTTTATGGTCCTGGGGAATTTCAATCCTTGGGCACTAAGTCTGGAGTGGCTTGGGAGTTCATGGCCATCATAGCCACCATGGACCTATCTCAAGTCATCGAGGGGATGATACACAGTGGGGTCACATGCTGGATCTGGTTTTTGCTCAGGGCAGGGGCAGGATCTGGAGTTGGGGGATGTTTCTGTTTGTCATTTGTCATAGACCATTCACTCTTTGATTGCTTTGGAGTTCTCCCTGTGTACTGTCTACTGCTGGGAAGCAGGACTTATTTATCTGGTCCATCTCAGGCACCTGCTGGGGTTGGGTTTTGGAGGGCACCTGAGCATCTAGTGCAGCATTTGGTTGAGGCCTTAGTCACTGCTTGGAATGAGGGGGCGGCAATGTCCTTAGATCAGATTGTGCCTGCATGACCTCTTTCTTTTCATGGGTCCTGGAGGGTTATCTGGTTTTCAGAAGTATTCTTTGAGATGAAACAGCAGAAGAGCCATCTAGACCCATGCTAGAGGAAAACAAAGAGTGAATCTGACTGGACACAGATAAAAGCCTTTGTTAAGGATTACACCATGGTGATAAGAGCAGCAAATG